>NC_087214.1:64962722-64987722 GCF_015104395.2 Macrobrachium nipponense | reverse complement strand
ACGGAACTGAGATCAGGTAGGTTTGAAAGGTGTGCCAGGAGGACAACCTCTCACAAGTTGCACTATGAAACAATTGGTGAGAAAGGGTGCAAAGTAAAATGGAAGGTAACATGATCGGAGGTACAGTAAAACGAATAAAAGGTGTTGCATCTAGGGGCCGAAGGAACGCTGCAAAGAACACAAAGCAATGCCTACGGTACATCCCTACGGTACCTCCCCTTACAATTCTTTTATTTAAGGGGCCAATTCGAGATTGGCCTATAAGGGTTCCCCAACGTGAATAGCTCATTTGTTGAATAATAATTACATATCACTGCAGGGACATTAGAATGGCCCCCCCCACCCCCCACCCCGCCCCCCCCCCCCCCCCACAAAAAATGAGTAGGTGGGGCATGGCCAAAAAAAAAGGGTTAGAAACAACTATACTCGAAGCCCTCGGAGCCTTATAATAGTAGACCCTTGAAGGGGGACCTATCCGATCTACCTCCAAGCCAGGATGCGGTCACCTCGTCTCGCCTCCCTCTCGTGGGGAATTCTTCTACCACTTCGGAGTGGTTAGGTTAAAGAAAGGGCGTGAGTCGGTGTCGTTTTTTTTTTATCGAAATAAATTATTTATTTTTTTATATGTCCGATTTTAGCTATTTCTGCGCCGAGATGTTGTTGTTACTGCCATAAGAGCTAATGATACGGTAACCTTTTTATATAATAATAATAATAATAATAATAATAATAATAATAATAATAATAATAATAATAATAATAATGAAAACACAGTGTAGATCACAATCACTTTGGAAGTATCCCCACACGAGAGAGAGAGAGAGAGAGAGAGAGAGAGAGAGAGAGAGAGAGCCTTTTCAGTGATAGAATATTTTGGTAATTAGCTTCAGAAGAGAGAGAGAGAGAGAGAGGAGAGATAGAGAGAGAGAGAGAGAGCCTTTCCAGTGATAGGATATTTTGGCAAATTACCTTTAGAGAGTGAGAGAGAGAGAGAGAGAGAGAGAGAGAGAGAGAGACTTTTCAGTAATAGAATATTTGGGTGAATTAGCTTTAGAAGAGAGAGAGAGAGAGAGAGAGAGAGCCTTTCCAGTGATAGGATATTTTGGCAAATTACCTTTAGGAGAGAGAGAGAGAGAGAGAGAGAGAGAGAGAGAGAGAGAGAGAGAGAGAGAGAGAGCCTTTTCAGTGATAGAATATTTTGGTAATTAGCTTCAGAGAGAGAGAGAGAGAGAGAGAGAGAGAGAGAGAGAGCCTTTTCAGTGATAGAATATTTTGGTAATTAGCTTCAAGAGAGAGAGGGAGAGAGAGAGAGAGAGAGAGAGAGAGAGAGAGAGCCTTTCCAGTGATAGGATATTTTGGCAATTACCTTTAGGAGAGAGAGAGAGAGAGAGAGAGAGAGAGAGAGAGAGAGAGAGAGACCCTTTTCAGTGATAGAATATTTTGGCAAATTAGCTTTAGAAGAGAGAGAGAGAGAGAGAGAGAGAGAGAGAGAGAGAGAGAGAGAGAGAGAGAGTATATTAAAATATTCGGCAAATTACATTTAGAACTTACCTTTAGAACAGAGAAAGAGAGAGAAATGTCAGATAATTCGATTCATAATTCCAAGTGGAGTACCTTTTTTCTCTTTATTTTTTGTTTACATAACTGAAAATCTGAAATAGTAAGAAAAACCTTCCATGTATTCATTTTGGAAAGACCTTCCTTCCATTCATTCTCCCAAGTGTAGTAGGGTCCTTCCCCCAACCCATATCTCACGCGAGACGAAAGAGAAAGTGAGAAGACATAGAATGGGGAACCCATAATGTGCACCTTTCGAATAACCCTCTCTCGGTTGGAAGCTGACCACGGCCTCTCTCTCTCTCTCTCTCTCTCTCTCTCTCTCTCTCTCTCTCTCTCTCTCTCTCTGAGGATGAATGCAGAGATCTACATCCAAAAATATGCAAAAACCTAAAAGAAGGAAAAGGATGTAAGTTCGACAAAAAATGTAAATATATGCACCCCGTAGCCATGAATCAAAATCAATTAAATAATCAAGTAAATAATAAAACCCAAAATGGAAAAGAACAAATCAAGAGAGGAACAAAAAACATGAGGTGAAGGAAAAAAGCAAGCCATCACCGCGATATGCAGTGTCAGCAAAGAATTTCCAAGCATCAGCTCCAAGATACTACAGCTCAAGAGATAAATACTGTAAGTACGATGCTAGGGGATGGTGCAGATATGGAGAAAATTGCAGATTCAGACACAAAATGAATAATTATGATGAAGGAAGATCAAATATTTTGGAAAAGTTGGATTTTTTAATGTCAGAATTTCTGGAAATGAAGAAAAGAACAACATACCAGAACAGAAAAGAGACATGGAAAAATCCTTATTATTACCCATATTAAATGAGGGAGATAACAAGCAAACCATCATAGTGATGAATGCGTAGAGTTTAGTTGTGAGTAACTCAAAAATAAAAATAGAGTACTTAGAAGAACTAACCCAAATTGAAAAGAAAATAGATATAATGAATATGAGTGAAACCTGGTATTCCCAAGACTGGGAATGATGATCAAATAAAAGGGTTCCAAACTTATAGATCAGATAGAAAAAATAGGAATCAAGGGGGAACTGCGATATATGGGAAAGGCAAAAAACAAGGAAAAATATATGAGCAATATAGTAAATCAGAATGTGAACTTATAGCGGTAGAATTTGAATCTGAAAAATTAATGAACATAGTAATATATAGACCTCCTAATACTAAAGAGTTTGACACAATAATAGAAAAAATTGGATGATATATGTAGAAATCACAAGGACTCGACTATTCTCCTACCCGAGACTTTAACTTTCCTTTCGTAGACTGGAAAGAACGAATAGGAGATTGTGTTTGTATTTATACATAAAAAAAAGAGAGTAATAGTAGTGCAGAAGATAAGAGGCACTTCGAAAAGCTATTAGATATGCTACTAGAATACAACATTCAACAAATAAATCACCTGCCAACAAGAAAGGAAAATACTTTAGACCTAGTATTTGTGAACGAGGTGAATTATGTTAAAGAAATAATAGTTTATTTCAGCCCATAATGTCATAGAATTAACAGTCCATTCCAAAGCAAGTGAAAACAGAGATAAGCAAGAAATGAAAAAGTGTGAAGGATATGGAAAATACAATTTCTACAGTAAATTATAAAATGGTCAGAAATAAATGAAGAATGAAACAGAGATTGGGATAACATTTTCATAAGTGATGATATAAAGGTAAACACTGAGATATTATATAAAATATTAGAGAAAATAGTGGATAAATATATTTCGAAGAAGAAAAGTAAATATCAGTCATGCATACCAAGAGAGAGAAGGATCTTGCTCAAGAAAATCAGAAAGTGGAAAAAGGGTCTTGCAAAAAAAAAAAAAAAAAAATGCATGGAAAGTGATAGAATTAAAAAGTAAGATAGAAAATGCAGAAAACAAAAGATTATACAATCAAAAGAAAATGTAAAACGGGACTTGGAAGAAAAAACCCTAATAAATATCAAGCAAAACCCCAAACTATTATACTCATGCACGAAAAAGATGAATAAAAGAATAGAAATACACCCTTTAAGAATTGAAGGGGGATTAACGAATGAAAAAAAAGGAATTATGCAAACATATTGGCAGAAAGATATAAGAGAGAATTTACCCCTAGAATTGATAATGAAGATAATGATACAGAAATAAGGATGAAAATAGTGAATATTTATCAGACATAGTTATTAATGAAGCTGATATTGTGCAGGCTATTAATGAAATTAAAAATGGAGCTACAGCTGGGCCTGATGGTGTCCCTGCTATTTTGTTAAAGAAAGCAGTTCATTCTATTGCAAAGCCACTTGCAATATTATTAAGACAAAGTGTAGGTACAGGCAAGATTTATGATGAGCACAAATTAGCATGTTTTGTACCTGGAAAAAGTACACAAACCCAACTGTTAGTCCACTGTGAGAACATATACAAAAATATGAAAAACGGAAATGAAACAGATGTGGTTTATCTAGACTTTGCAAAAGCTTTTGACAAGGTAGACCATAATATATTAGCAAAGAAAATTAGAAAACATAATATAGTGGATAAAGTAGGAAGATGGTTAAAAGAATTTTTACACAACAGAAAACAGATAGTTATTGCAAATGATGAGAAATCAGATGAAGCTAAGGTAATATTCGGTGTGCCACAAGTTACAGTGTTAGCTGCATTACTGTTTGTTATTATGATTGCAGGTATAGACAGTAGTGTTAAGGACTCGGTGGTGAGTAGTTTCGCCGATGGCACAAGAATAAGTAGAGAAATTACTTGTGATGAAGATAGGAATGCGCTACAAAGGGAACCTTAACAAAGTATATGATTGGGCAGAGGTAAATAGGATGGTATTTAACTCTGATAAATTTGAATCAATAAATTATGGAGACAGAGAAGGAAAGCTATATCCATATAGGGGACCTAATAATGAGACAATCACAAATAAGGTGTGATGTTGAATAGGAACATGTTATGCAATGATCAATTAGCAATTCTATTGGCCAAATGTAAAGCAAAAATGGGAATGTTGTTACGGCACTTCAAAACAAGAAAAGCTGAACACATGATTATGCTTTATAAAACGTATGTTCCGTAGTCCACTTGAATATTGCAATATGATATGGTACCCATACTATCAAAAAGGACATTGCACAAATAGAGTGTACAAAGGTCCTTTACAGCTAGAATAGGAGAAGTTAAGGATCTTGACTACTGGGAAAGACTACAATCCTTAAAATTATATATTCTAGAAAGGAGAAGAGAACGCTACATGATAATTCAGGCATGGGAACAGATAGAAGGAATTGCCGAAAACATCACGGAGCTAAAAATATCAGAAAGAGCAAGCAGAGGTAGATTAATAGTGCCCAAATCTATACCGAGGAAAAATAAGGAAAGCACACAGGACATTAATCCACTACGCACCAGCATCGACAATGCAGCGTCTATTCAATGCGTTGGCAGCTCATCTGAGGAATTTATCAGGAGTGAGCGTAGATGTGTTTAAGAATAAGCTCGACAAATATCTACGCTGCATCCCAGACCATCCAAGATTGGAAGATGCAAAATATACTGGAAGATGTACTAGCAACTCTCCGGTAGACATTAGAGGTGCCTCATACTGAGGGACCTGGGGCAACCCGAACAAGATGTAAGGTCTGTAAGGTAAGGTAAGGTAAGGTGTCTCTTCCATAAAATTCTATTACTGAAAAGGGTTCTCTCTCTCTATCTCATTAAATTCTTATAATGAAAGGGTTCTCTCTTCTCTCCTCCTTCTCATATTATTACTGAAAAAAGTTTCTCTCTCTCTCTCTCTCTCTCTCTCTCTCTCTCTCTCTCTCTCTCTCATATTCTATTAATGAAAGGGTTCTCTCTCTCTCTCTCTCTCTCTCATATTCTATTACTGAAAAAGTTCTCTCTCTCTCTCTCTCTCTCTCTCTCTCTCTGTGTGTGTGTGTCTCTCATATTCTATTACTGAAAGGTTTCTCTCTCTCTCTCTCAAGCTAAATTGCAGAATATTCTATTATTGAAAAGGTTTTTATCTCTTTCTTCTGAAGGTAATTTGTTAAGTATTCTATTACTTATTATTGAAAGGGTTCTCTCTCTCTCTCTTTGCATTGTCGTGTTCTCCCTTACTGACTGCTAGCGTCCATCCTCCTCCTGCAAACCTATTTGTCCGTCCCAGGTGGTGGCGGCTAGAGGTAGGGGATCGGGAAGGGCAGGGAAGACATCCATCCATCTCGCTGTCTTTATCTATCACCCTCTTCTGCAACTCCTTCCTTTTCCCGCATCTTTCTATTCCTTCATTCTCATCCACGTCCCCAAAACCAGAACGGGTGCGAGGTCCGTCGCAAAACGCCTCCCCGGCCACGACTGAGAGCCGACAGAAAACGGGAATCGAACGGGATGCCTTCAGGGGGAACTCAAGAGAAATTAGTATGACACCGCGCCTTCCGAATTCCTGACCTTGACCTAAAATTTGAAGGGGTCTTTGAAGGCTTTATTGCTTTCGTTGTTGTTATTGATTTTTTAGTTTTTTTAAATGGTCTGTATTGTCGTAATTATGAAAATTGTAGTTAGATTTTATTAGTCTCTCTCTCTCTCTCTCTCTCTCATTATCCTACCCCACTTTGCTGACTTAATTAAAACAGTCCCTTTTTTATTCTCTGTCTCTCTCTCTCTCATAACATCGTTAAAATCGTTGCCGATTTGTTAAAAAAAAGTAAAAAGAATCGCTAGACATGAATTGAATAATTGAACTCACGTTTAAAGGAACCGGAAATAGATAGATGGACCATAGGATGAAATAATAAAAGATGAAAGCACCACAAAAGACATATTTAATTTTATATATAATTTTAAAATAACTTTATTCTATAACCCTCGATACCCACAGACGAGAGAAGAGAGAGAGAGAGAGAGAGAGAGAGAGAGAGAGAGAGAGTTGAAAGGCATGAACGGAGAACACGGTCAAACGAGAATGTTCAGAAACCACAAACCGTCGCCAAGGCTGGGCAATATCCACTCCTCCCAACCACCCACCCCTTAGAAATGCTCATGATCCTCTACCTAGACCCAGATTACTGAAATTAACATTTCTTTTGCATAATTCTGTTAATAATCAGATAAACAAACAAGAATTAAAACATTTTCTTGTAAGGTATAACGCCAGATAATAACGATCAGGTTTACTGACAGGTAAAATCGACAGAAAACACTTTAACAGTACAGATCTTTAATATATATATATATATATATATATATATATATATATATATATATATATATATATATATATATATATATATATATATGTACAGAGACATGTGCTATAACCCATCATCTTCATTAATATATTCAAGAGATGAACCCTATCTATACAAAACTAGACCACCACCAAAGGGGCCACTGATTGAGATTTAAGCTTCCAAAGAATGTGGTCTTCATTATACTCTTGTTTTTTTCCATCTGTCCACCCGCCTGTGGTGTTTGCGTATGGTAACATTGCGTCCCGGGCTTTAGAAATGGAAACCAATTACTAAAATATCTTGCTAGAAATGTTGGGAGAAAGCTTAACAGAAGCACCCTTGATGCGAGTAATTAACTCTTACTATAATGGGTGCATTGTCTCTCTGTCCATCTGTCATTCAATCACGGCCAAACGGCTGGTCTGATGGGCATGAAACTTGGCAGGGTTATAGTGGGGACCCCTAAGATGGTTTATAATGGGGTTTTCATCCTACCTCCCCCCCACCCTCCGAAGGGGTGGCCTTCGGAGGGTGGGGGTGAGAAGGTCTACCTCTCTGGTTATGCCCGTAGACTTATACTCGGTTTTTTCCATCTGTCCACCTGCCTGTGGTGTTTGCGTATGGTAACACTGCATCCTGGGCTTTAGATAGCTACACTCAGCTTACACTCAGCTTACATTCAACAATAATAACAATATCCTATTTCGAATATTAACCCTCTTACGCCGAAGCCCTAAAAATCAAAACCTCTCCTGTATGCCGGCGCCGTTTGGAGTGAGCGCGGAACCGGAAAAAAATAATTTTTTCAAAAAATCACAGCGCGCTTAGTTTTGAAGATTAAGAGTTGATTTTTGGCTCATTTTTTTTTCATTGCCTGAAGTTTAGTATGCAATCATCAGAAATGAAAAATAATATCATTATCATATGTAAATAATGCGATATATGGTAGCGAAAAAAAATTCATAGATAATTGTATTCAAATCACGCTGTGCAAAAAACGGTCAAAGCTAACGAGTTACTTTTTTTTTCGTTGTATTGTACACTAAATTGCAATCCTTTTGATATATAATACATAGTAAAACAATAAAAGCAACACCGGAAAAATATTATCACAAAATGATGTACGAATTCGTAAACACGCGGACGTAAAAAAATGTTATTTTCAAAATTCACCGTAATTCTAAATAATGTTCTAGAGACTTCCAATTTGTTTCAGAAATTAAGACAAATGATTGAATATTACGATACTGTAAAGAGTTTTAGATTAGAAATTCAGATTTCGACCATTTCGGACGAGTTAAATTTGACCGAATGTCGAAATTTTAATATATATATTTTTTTTATATGCACATATTTCAAAGATGGAAAACGCTACAACCTTCAATTATTTTTTATTGTATTCTTCATGAATTTGCGCACATTTTGATATATGAAACTCTATAAAAAGGCTAATATGGAAAAGGAGCAAATATTAGGATAATGCGATGTACGTATTTCAGAGACTTGCAGGCCGCGAATCGGCGCGCGGAGTGAAGGTAAATATATTGTCAAAAATTCACCATAAATCACAATATTGTTTTAGAGACTTCAAATTTGTTTCAAAACAAGAAGAAAAATGACGGAATATTACTAGGGCCGTAAGAGTTTTAGCTTACAATTGCGTTTTTCAACTATTTCGGTAGAGTCAAATTTGACCGAACGTGGTTTTTTTTCTATATCGTGATTTATATGCAAAAAAATTTCGAAAAAAGAGAAAAGCTACAACCTTCAATCATTTTTAGTTGTATTCTACATGAAATTGCGCACATTTTCATATATAAAACTTTATGTAACAGCTAATTTTAAATGGTGCAAACATTTCGACAATCGCACAAAAAAATTCTGATTTTTTCGGAAGAGTTACCGCGCGAACGTAATGTTTTTTTTTTTCATAAATTCACCATAAATCGAAATATTGTGCTAGAGACTTCCAAGTCGTTGCAAAATGAAGGTAAATGATTGAATATTACTAGAATATAAGAGTTTTAGCTTACAATTGCGTTTTCGACCATTTTCGGTAGAGTCAAAGTTGACCACGAAAGTTGAAATTTTTGCACTTAACGTTATTTATATGAAAATATTTTCAAAAACTGATAAAAGCTACAACCATGGGTTGTTTTTTGTTGTATTGTGCATGAAATTGCGCACATTTCCATATATAAAACTTTATGTAACGGCAAATTTAAAAGGGTGGCAAACATTAGGACAATCGCACGAAAAAATTTATCGGAAGAGTTATCGCACGAACGTAAGGAAAAAGTTTTTTCATAAATTCACCATTAAATCGAAATATTGTGCTAGAGACGTCCAATTTGTTACAAAATGAAGGCAAATGATTGAATATTATTATAATATAAGAATTTTAGCTTACAATTGCGTTTCTCGACCATTTCTGTAGAGTCAAAGTTGACCGAAGGTTGAAATTTTTGCACTTATCGTTATTTATATGAAAATATTTCAAAACTGATAAAAGCTACAATCATGAGTATTTTTTAGTTGTATTTTACATGAAATTGCGCACATTTTCATATATAATACTTCATGTAAAGGATAATTTAAAATGGTGCAAAAATTATGTCAAAGTGACGAAATAATTTCCGAGATGTGTCACTGATACTTTTTAGTGCAATAAGAAAGAAATTCGCGCTTGCACGCCTGCGTAGCGATTGTAAACAAAACAACGCCTTGATCCGTGAACTCCCAGCATCCCCAAGGCGCGTGATACAAAAGTTTTCGGCTGGTAGGCCTATAAGTATTTTCCGCGAATTTTTAAAAAAACTTTTTTGAGCCGACGTATGATACGTCCAATCGGCATACGGGAGACATTTTGACTCGACGTTTAATCGTCCAATCGGCGTAAGAGGGTTAACGATGTAATTCGCATACAGTATTTTATTAAAACATTTTCCAGTTGCAAATGTACACCCAGATATCCTTATATTTACCTAAAACTTACACATAGCGTAACTATCTAAAGCCCGGGACGCAGTGTTACCATACGCAAACACTACAGGCGGGTGGACAGAAGGAAAAAAGCAGAGTATAGTTACTTTACGAATTTTCATGCATAATTTCTGTATACTTATGAAATAGAGACCAGATTGCATTACAGTAACACAGTATATTACAGAACAGTATTTGCTGTCTACAGTCATTCCTCCTTGTTATGAGAATAAAAGACACAGAACAAGATCACAACAACATTCCTGAACAATCCCTGATAATGATAAACAATCTCACCGAGAGATGAAAGCACCAGGAAAGTAAACAAAGCATGCGTAGCAAGATCACCCCTCTCACTCCAACTTCCCCCCCCCCCCTACCCAACCCCTTCTCTCATACCCCCCCCCCCCCACCCTAACCTTGTTCACACACTACCCCCATAGGACCCCCATCGTCTTTCTCGCGAAAACGTAAAGGTGACCTTTTTAGGGGAACTCCCCCTCCCCCAACCCGTTGCGTAGCGTCTGGGTAACAGGTCGGTGCGACGAAGAAAAGGGCAAAGAGTAGAAGAAGAAGAAGGATGAGGAGGAGGAGGAGGAGGAGGAGGAGGAGAATAAAGATGGCGTTGAAGGGCACGGTTGCGGGTGTTTCTCAAGGGCACGAAAATCATCCTCGCATCTATTATCCGAGAAGAAGAAGAAGAAGAAGAAGAAGAAGAACGCATTCAGTGCTGCTTCTCGAAAAATGTAAACAAACGCAACGGATCGCTTCTGGGGGTATTGCTTCTCGGTAATAAAAGAGAGAGAGAGAGAGAAGAGAGAGAGAGAGCCTTAATGGAGATGAATAAGGTAGGGAATAAAATGAGAGAGAGAGAGAGAGAGAGAGAGAGACAGGAAGCCACCAACAACACCAACTCGAGACTATATTTTGTTTGAATGACCTTCCGCTGTCCCGTTCGGGACGTCTAGCGGGAACGAGACCCCCTCTACCCGGCCCCTCCCCATCCCCGGCCCCCCTCCCCTCCTCTCTCTCTCTCTCTCACCTCCTCCTCCTCCTCCTCGTCTCAATCAGATGAGCGGCGAGTAGCGGTACTGGACGAAGTTTGGGATGCTGGAAAATTTCAGCTTTTTATCTTTCTTCTTCTTCTTGTTCTTCTTCTTCTTCTCCTCTTATCTCGGGACACCTGCTGATGGCGCCCCGGAGCGGAGACAGGATTTCGCGATCGTCAACTCAAGTCAGAGTTTTTGCGGACATCGGGTTGAACTTGGGAATTTCAATTCGAAGGGGATTCAGGAAGTTTGTTATTTTATTTTATTCATTTTATTTTTTTTATTTTTAAAGGACGCGCCGTTATTTAAAGTGAGGGTAGTGATGTTTTGTCTGTTGTGTATGAATATGTATATATATATACACACACATTATATATATATATATATATCATATATATATATATATATATATATATATATATATATATATAGATAGATAGACTTTCAACATTTCTGACGAATGTTCACTAGTCATAAATTAACAGAGAATTTTTTTTTAATTCATATAATTTGGGGGTGGGGAGGGGGGGGGTGGGAATTTTTGCAGGAATTTGGTTATCTACGTACACACACCTTTCAAATACACACACACACGAGCAAATAATATATATATATATATATATATATATATATATATATATATATATATATGTGTATATATATGTATATATATATATATACATATATATATATATATATATTATATATATATATATATATATACATACTATAATATATACACATGCGAAATGAATTTTATCGCATCACCGTTATTTATACAATACAAGAATTAAGCTATAAATGTCCTTTCATATCTAACTCACTCTACCTTGGAATGAATATACATTTTCTTATATGTTCACCGAATTCGTCGCCTCATAGGCTCGAACCACATAAACTAAGAATTCAGGATTTACACAGTGACTTATACCTCTCCTGATGGTCCTGTGGGTTAAAGCGCGTCACTGCGTGTCCTGATTTCTTGTCGACTAAAACATTTCCCTTCGCGTAACATTTATGAAAATATATTCATTCCAAGCCAGAACGAATTAGACGTTAAAAGACAGTTGTAGCTTAATGCTTATATATATATATATATATATATATATATATATATATATATATATATATATATATATATATATATATATAGTATATATAATCTGAAGTAGATGATTTGGCAGGGAATATTGTGCCACTTTCATTTTCTATCTTCCATCAATTTTCTATTCGGTGTGCCTAATTATAGCTATATATCTCACCTTGCTGAAAATAAATGAGTATTAACCACTGCCTAACGGATTGGCCTTTTGAATGGTGAAAACAGTTTAAGATAATAATTAATAAATAAATAAAAATAATAACAGTAATGGTGAAAAATAACGTTGAGTGAAAAGTCACTTTTATTTCCTAAAATTGAGGGGCTTCAAGCTATATTCTCTCTCTCTCCTCCTCTCTCTCTCTCTCTCTCTCTAATCTCAACCAGGGATGCAAAAAATATAGATTATTGGATGAAAATTCATATTCCTATCTCTCGAAATCAGGGGACATCCAACTATATTCGTTCTGTTGTACACTCTCACTCTCAGCCGGGGATGCAAACAAAAAATAATAAAAAATAAATAAATAAATAAAATAAAATAAAAAATAAATAAATAAATAAAAAATAAAATGCTTTTGAATGAAAATACAGAATCCTATCTCTTATTATAATTAGGGATCTTCAAACTAGATTCTGACCCCTCCCCCTCGCTCCCCTACCCACCTCTCTCTCTCTCTCTCTCTCTCTCTCTCTCTCTCTCTCTCTACGTGGAACGCAAAAAAAAACAAATTATTATCTAGTGAAAAAAGCAGAACCTTATCTCCTAGAACTAGAGATCTTCAAAGCACATCCCGTCTCTCTCTCTCTCTCTCTCTCTCTCTCTCTCTCTCTCTCTCCATTAAGTCTTAATTTATCTTCATTTCTCCCCTCATCCCCCCACTTTTTACTCTTCCTTTTATGTTATTTTATTCTTCTTTTCAGTTTTTTTTTTTTCAAGTTGTTTTCCGAATCTATTTTTATTTACTTATTTTTTTTTACTTTTGTGAATTTATATTTATTTATTATTTTTATTTTTTTTATTCGCCTCTTGGTGCGTAAAGGAAGCGACAGGGACTGACAGTTAGCAACCAGGAGAGAGAGAGAGAGAGAGAGAGAGAGAGAGAGAGAGAGAGAGCGAGAGAGAGATGAGAGAGAGGGAAGAGGACGAGAGGAGAGAGAGAGAGAGGCTGGATACGGGATATGTCCGTAAGGACGAGGGAGGTCAAACCATTTTTCTTCCCGCCCCCTACCCCCTTACAACCCCCTTTGTTGTTGTTGTTTTTTTTTATTTATTTTTTTTATTTACGTGTTTTTTTTTTACTTGTCCCGTGTTTAATGTTTTTTTAACTTTTTTATCCGTGATGGTGATGTCTGTGTGTTGTTGTAGAGAGAGAGAGAGAGAGAGAGACGAGAGAGAGAGAGAGAGAGAGAGACAGAGAGAGAGACTTATAGTGGTTTTGTTGAGAGAAAGAGAGAGGAGAGAGACTCCTACTGCTTTTTAAATATGAGAGAGAGAGAGAGAGAGAGAGAGAGAGAGAGAGAGAGAGACTTATAGTGGTTTTGTTAAGAGAGAGAGAGAGAGAGAGAGAGAGAGAGAGAGAGAGAGAAGAGAGAGGCATCCCAGCGAATCCTAGGCCGCCAGAAGGTATCATAGGTTAAGTAAGGAACAGTGTAGTATGATTTGGAGAAGGGGCCTACTGGGGGGGTGGGGGGGGCTGCGGTGGTAGGGGATTGAAAGGAGGTGGCGTGAGGTGTGGGGGGGGGGGGGTTGTTGTTTTAGGGGGAGAGGCCATACTATAATACATCTTGTACGATCGAAATTGCATGAGTGATTTCAAATCAAACCATGAAGTCATTCAATCAGATTGGTGGGATTCAAGATGCAGTTTACAGGTATACGTAGATGCATGTGGTTGTGTACGTACACACACACACACACACTACACACCAAATGCATACACTGCATCCTAAATCCCACCAATTTCAAACGAGCACGTCGTGGTTTAAGCTTAAATCATTCATGCAATTTTGATTGTAGAAGGTGCAGCAAATGTTACTATGCTAATGGTGGCCCCTCCCCCAAAACCCCCTACCTCCTTTAATGCTTGTCTCAACCCACCCTTCCCAAATCATACGACACTGTCCCTTACTTAACCTATGCCTTGTGGTGCCCCAGGCTTCGCAAGGATGCCCGACGTCATACTCTCTCTCTCTCTCTCTCTCTCTCTCTCAATGAAAGAACGAACACTTACTTAAAAAGTTTATATATGATGGTGTCAATAATAATAATAATAATAATAATAATAATAATAATAATAATAATAATAATAATAATAATATGGGTTTGTAAACAGCAAAATTCTAGTAAGGTTGGGTAATTCAGCTTACTCCCTTTTCCCACCTCCCTCCTGTCAGCAGAAGGGGGAATGAGAGAGAGAGAGAGAGAGAGAGAGAGAGAGAGAGAGAGAGAGAGAGAGAGAGAGAGAGAAATTAAATGTATGATTATTTTTTCTAGTTATTTATCACCTAAAGTCGATCAAACAAGCTCTGCGGTGCAAATAACAAGCAACGAATAATAATAATAATAATAATAATAATAATAATAATAATAATAATTAAATCCACATTTATGTATAAATACTTTATAAGATAAATCTGTACTGAGAGCTTTCGGGAATCTGCTCAATCCCCATTCTTAATCGGAACTAATCCAGGTAGCTATGCATAACTGTGGATTTGATTCCTCATTCCAAGACTCATGCTTCCGGGAATCTGTTCAATTCCCATTCTTAATCGGAACTATTCCAGGTAGCTATGTATAACTGTACATTTTATTCCTCATTCGAAGACTCATGCTACTACGAATAATAATAATAATAATAGTGGTAATAATACAATAATAATAATACTCAGATCCCTGAAAAGTTATCTGGACAAAGTAGAGACGCCGAAGTAGCTCCAGGACTCGTGCAGAAGAAGAGTGTGCTACTAGAAACAGCCCACACAAGTGAGGAAAGTGATGGACTCCCTCCAAGGAGCAGGATAAACAAAATCAAGCAAGTAAAAAAATGCCCCGAAGTTTCTTCAGCGCAATCGAGTTTTCTGTACAGCGTATCATGCTGCATGAAACTCTCAGCCACGGCCCGGTGGTGGCCTGTTTTCTCGGCACCAGGACGCACGATCATGGCTTAAACTTTAACATTAAATAAGATCAAAACTACCTAGGCTAGAGGGCTGCAATTTGGTATGTTTGATGATTGGGGGGTGGACGATCAACGTACCAATTTGCAGCCCTCTAGCCTCAGCAGTTTTAGAGGACGAGGGCGGACGGACAGACAACAAATAGTCTTCTTTTTACGGAACTCTAATAAAAGACGAACTTCAATATTTAAACCTTGGCGCTACTGCAGTTCCAAAAAGGTGCTAAGTAATCTATATCAAAGACCAGTTTGTTAAATGTAAAAGTTTACAGGTTCGAGGGAAGAGGAACAAATGCCATTTTGAACGCGAGAGAGATAGATCCCTTTTCCACGCATAATCGTAGACACACAGGTATGTATACAGATACACAGATATCTAGATAGAAATGACTGACCACAATATATACAGCTATCAAAACCACATGCCTTTGAATACGGTCCAACAAAAGTACTACTCAAAAATGCATACCACGTTCTCTGATATTAGCAGCATTAAAATGTTTCCAATGAAGACATCTACAGGGCTTATTTTTCGTCAAATCCTATGCAAAGGTCCAAAGGATCACAAAAAATATACAGCTATCAAAACCACGTGCCCTTGAATGTGAGCCAACAAAAGTAATACACAAAAATGCACATACCACGTTCTTTGGTATTTGCAGCATTCCAATGTTTCCAATGAAGACTTTTACACGGCTTTTCTTCCGTCAAATCCTATGCAAGGTGCAAAGACAAGGGTCTTACTATATATACCAAGGCTCCTGACGCATAACTCTCACTCACTCGATCGGACACCTTCCAGGTATGTCAGCCCGGCGTAATGTGTTCCCTGAAAAGCGTCTAGACTTTCTCGCGCGCGTCTTCATCTTCGGCTTTTGGGGCCGACCCTAAACAGATACATTGTGTCTGTCAGAGAGAGAGAGAGAGAGAGAGAGAGAGAGAGAGAGAGAGAGAGAGAGAGAATATGACGATTTATCCTGCTTTATGTTATTATTATTATTATTATTATTTTTTTTTTTTGCTCTATCACAGTCCTCCAATTCGACTGGGTGGTATTTATAGTGTGGGGTTCCGGGTTGCATCCTGCCTCCTTAGGAGTCCATCACTTTTCTTACTATGTGTGCCGTTTCTAGGATCACACTCTTCTGCATGAGTCCTGGAGCTACTTCAGCCTCTAGTTTTTCCAGATTTCTTTTCAGGGATCTTGGGATCGTGCCTAGTGCTCCTATGATTATGGGTATGATTTCCACTGGCATATCCCATATCCTTCTTATTTCTATTTTCAGATCTTGATACTTATCCATTTTTTCCCTCTCTTTCTCTTCAACTCTGGTGTCCCATGGTATTGCGACATCAATGAGTGATACTTTCTTCTTGACTTTGTCAATCAACGTCACGTCTGGTCTGTTTGCACGTATCACCCTATCCGTTCTGATACCATAGTCCCAGAGGATCTTTGCGTGATCGTTTTCTATCACTCCTTCAGGTTGGTGCTCGTACCACTTATTACTGCAAGTAGCTGATGTTTCTTGCACAGGCTCCAGTGGAGGGCTTTTGCTACTGAATCATGCCTCTTTTTGTACTGGTTCTGTGCAAGTGCCGGGCATTCGCTTGCTATGTGGTTTATGGTTTAATTTTTCGTATTGCACTTCCTACATATGAGAGAGATGTTATTTCCGTCTATCGTTCTTTGAACATATCTGGTTCTTAGGGCCTGATCTTGTGCCGCTGTTATCATTCCTTCAGTTTCCTTCTTTAGCTCTCCCCTCTGTAGCCATTGCCATGCGTCATCGCTGGCTAGTTCTTTAGTCTGTCTCATGTATTGTCCGTGCATTGGTTTGTTGTGCCAGTCCTCTGTTCTGTCTGTCATTCTCCTGTCTCTGTATATTTCTGGGTCTTCGTCTACTTTTATCAGTCCGTCTTCACTGGTTTTCAGATATTGCTCCAGTGCTCTGTTCTCGATGTTGACGCAGTCCTCTATACTTAGTAGTCCTCTCCCTCCTTCCTTTCGTGTTATGTACAGTCTGTCCGTATTTGCTCTTGGGTGTAGTGCTTTGTGTATTGTCATATGTTTCCTGGTTTTCTGATCTATGCTGCGGAGTTCTGCCTTCGTCCATTCCACTATTCCTGCGCTGTATCTGATTACTGGCACTGCCCATGTGTTTATGGCTTTTATCATCTTTCCGGCGTTGAGTTTTGACTTGAGTATCGCCTTGAGTCTCTGCATATATTCTTTCCTGATCGTGTCCTTCATCTCTTGGTGTTTTATATCCCCTCCTTCCATTATTCCCAGGTATTTGTATCCCGTCTCATCTACGTGTTTGATGTTGCTCCCATCTGGTAGCTTTATCCCTTCAGTTCTCGTTACTTTGCCTTTTTGTATGTTGACTAAGGCGAATTTCCTATTCCAAACTCCATCCTGATGTCCTCAGATACAATCCTTACAGTCTGGATTAGGGTATCTATTTCCTTGATGCTCTTACCATACAGCTTGATGTCGTCCATGAACATCAGATGGTTAATTCTGTTGCCTCTTTTCTTGAGTTGGTACCCGGCATCCATCTTCTGTAGTACTTTTGTCATGGGAATCATGGCTACTACGAAGAGTAGTGGGACAGTGAGTCGCCCTGGAAGATCCCTCTCCTGATATTAACCACTGCTAGTCTTATTCCAGAGCTTGTAAGTATTGTATTCCAGTTGCGCATTGTAGTTTTGAGGAAGCTGATGGTGTTTTCCTCTGCCCCATATATTTTCAGGCATTCTATTAGCCATGTGTGTGGTATCATGTCGAAGGCTTTCTTATAGTCTATCCATGCCATGCTTAGGTTGGTTTTCCTTCTCCTACTGTTCTTCATTACCATTTTGTCTATCAGGAGCTGGTCTTTTGTGCCCCTACACTTCCTTCTGCAGCCTTTCTGTTGGTGGGGATGGTGTTTGTCTCCTCTAGGTAGTTGTATAGCCTTTCACTGATGATACCTGTTAGTAACTTCCACATTATTGGTAGGCAGGTGATAGGCCTGTAGTTACTGGCTATATTTCCCTTACTCTTGTCTTTTTGTACTAAGGATGTTCTTCCTGTGGTCATCCATTTGGGTGCTTGGTGATTTGAGATACAATGCTGGAGTTGTTCTGCTATTCGTGGGTGTAGGGCCTTGAAGTTTTTGAGCCAGTATCCATGGACTCATCGGGACCTGGGGCTTTCCAGTTTGGCATTTTTCTTTAGTTGGTGTCTGACTGTGTCTGTCGTGATCTCTGTGAATCTTTGTTTTATTCTCCCTGTTTCTTCTTCCCCTTGACTTCCTGGAGCCATGTTGCATGTTTGTTGTGTGATACCGGATTGCTCCATATGTTTTCCCAGAGTCTCTTACTTGGTTCGGCTTCAGGAATTTCTGGGTGGTTGTCTTCTCCTCTTAGTTGGCTGTATAGTCTTTTCTGGTTGGTTCCGAATAGTTTGTTCTGTTGGTATCCCTTATTCCTGTTCATGTACCGTTGGATCTTATGTGCTTTGGCCTTAAGCCTCTGTTTTACATCTTCTATTGTGTTGTTTAGTCCCCTCTCTTGTATTTTGTATTTCTCGTTGAGTTCCTCCCTTGTTTTCTTGCTTCTTAGCCTTTTTTCTGCCATCTCTTTCAGTTTACTCAAGTCAGATCTCATCACCATGATTTGCTTTTCCAGGCGCCTTTTCCAAGGAGGTTGCTGTTTTGGTTTCTGTTGGGTTGGTTGTGCTGGTGGTGTTGGTGTTCGAATCCCCACCCCATCAGTTCTGCTACTAATCTTGCTCCTGCATATGTCAAGTTATTTGTTTCTGTGATACTGGTGGTGTGTATTATGCCCATTATTTCCTTGACCTCACTTGTTTTCTCCCTTAATTTCTTGGTGTTGTAGGCTTTCATGGAGGGGATCTTTGTTCTCTCTCTATCTGGCTCCATCCATTGTCTAATCTTTTCTACCCATTCCGTCCTCTCTGTTACTTCGTAGGTGTTTCTTCGTGTGTCGTTGTTTGATACCTCATCCTCCCTGTCGTCTCTCAGTTCGTCTTCGTGTAATTCGTTGTCGTGTGACATTTCCCTTTCCAGTTCTTCTCTTTCTGTTGGGGAGAGCCAGTTATTTTTCTTTATGTTCCTTACTTGGTCTGCCAGCCTCTGCTTTGTTTGGGGGGTGTTATTCCTCTCATTCCAGATGTTGACAAATCTTCTTCTATATCCTCTCTCCGTCGGGTTGCTTCTGATGTAGCATCTCCATATTTCCTTATTTTCTTCTCTTGTTATTATTATTATTATTATTATTATTATATTCAATGATCAAACCTTTTCATATGGAGGAAGCCCACCACCACATGGGCCACTGCCTTGAAATTCCAGCTTCCAAAGACTATTAATTATTATTATTATTATTATTATTATTATTATTATTATTATTATTATTATTATTATTATTATATATGCAGACGATGCATCCTTTTCATATGTAACAAGACCACCACCAAGCTTCCAAAGAATATTATGGCGCTCATTAAGAAGTAAAACGCAATGCATATGCACTTTTTTTTTTTTTTTAACAACTGGTCTGCTGGTCACAGACTTCACTTTCAGCTCTTACAAAGTCTTATTAATGATCAAAATGACCCAAGGCAGGGAAACGTGATATGCAGGATGTATCACAGCCGCAGTGACACAGCAAATTAATTTGAATGTGACCGTCTTAGTTTTGACGAGGACAGGTAAACTAATGATTATAATCATCTTTTCGCTGTTATCACTGCGTTCTTATGTTCACAGGGCCAGACATCTAGCAGTGCCTTCAGAGGGAAAAGTGTGAGGTAGTATACATTACGAGAAAAATAGATCTGTGCCAGGCGGTCAATGTATTACAAATTTGCACTTGGGTCTTTCCTGCTTACAAATTATTATATTCTTACTTTTCCGTACAAGAAAACCACCGGGCCGTGGCTGAGAATGTCATGCTGTACAGAAAGCTCGATTGCGCGGAAGTTTATTGTATGTACCACTTCCTTTATATTAGCGCGTTCTGCTCTTTCCAGATAATTATCAGGGGTTCTGTAGTAGGAGAAAACAACCTCCAGCGCTAAGAAACGAGAGAGAGAGAGAGAGAGAGAGAGAGAGAGAGAGAGAGGAACGCCCCTCCCCCTCCACTAATCTCGCCTTAATGCTTATGTGACGGATTCCGAGAAGTGCTTTTAAAACAAAAGGGGTCGCTGTAGAACATCCCCCTGGAACCTGCCATCTTTGGAAATCACATGTCACTACTACTACTACTACTACTACTATGACTACTACGACGACTACTGCTGCTACCATTCATGCTGACGATGACGTCATCCGAGGTCGTCTGATGCTGCTGCTGCTACTACTACTACTACGACTACTACGACTGCTAGCCACAGAAGAAGGGCTACCGTTGACATTCGATTTCTTGGAAGAAGAAGATAGGGGTGGGGGGGTGGGTTGGTAGCGGGGGGAGGGGCATTTCGCCCGGGCGTCATCGAAAAGCGAGTTCGCACGCCCCTCCTTCCCATTCCCACCCCCTCCCCCCCTCCAAACCAACCCCCCCCCCCCTACGAAGAATGACTAACTTATATTTTTGCCCTGAAACGCTGTTATATACATGAGAGAGAGAGAGAGAGAGAGAAGAGAGAGAGAGAGAGAGAGAGATTATTGTTATTTACGAAACCACTGAGCTATTTTAGGGTCTGTTCTTAATGATACGACAATGATAGAGAAGCTGGACAGCTAAGTATGGGGAGATAAAAAAGGTACTATTTTGAACGGTAAAAATAAGCAAATAAATGCGCCGAAGTTTATTCGGCGCAGTCGAGTTTTCTGTACAGCGTAAAATGCTGTATGAAACTTTCAGCCACAGCCCATAAATAAAATAAAAATTACTGTGGCTAGAGGGCTGCAACTTGATATGTTTGATGACTGGAGGGTGGACGGTCAACTTACCAATTTGCAGCCCTCTAGCCTCAGCAATTTTTAAGATCTGTGTGTGGACAGAAAAAGTGCGGATGGACAGACAAATAGCTATCTCAAAAGTTTACTTTTATAGAAAAGTAAAAAACAAAAAAAAATGGACCTTGCTGCTAACATCTAGTACTGTCTACAGTGCGCTGTGCAAGGCACACAGTAAGTGGTGCCGTTCCTCACACCTCTTCCGAGACAATTACGGGAAGAGAAGACGACAGACATTACAGACGGGAAGTGAATTAATGCCATCTCAAGTAACGAGCGACATCCAAGGTACGTGGTAGCATCATTCCCAGAGACGAAGAGGCCATGAAAATGAAGCACACAAGATAAAAGAGCGATAAAAACCGTTTTCTAATTTTATGCTTTCACTTACCCGGGGAGGAAGCCTTACAAACTACTTTGCTATTGTTGTTGTTGTTGTTGGTGTTGTTTAGGGAAGAATAAAAAGGTCTGAAGAGGGTGTTTCGCGTCGAGTTCAAGACACAGGAATTTTAGGACAGGATATTTATGATTTATCTATTGGAATGAAAATGTGAAAAATGAATAATGTCCATATTAAACAGTGCAGAACAATTATTTCTAATAAAATATAGCGTATTCATTTCAATTTTCATTGGTGAAACGAGGTTGTCTCCGACCATAGATTTGAGCACATTTTAATTTACGCTACGTTAGGGATGTAATGTTTATTACAACTTATGCATGCAGGGGAAAATCTTGCACGCATCTCGAGTAAGCTGGAGGTCGGATCACACAAATAGTCACGCAGCCTTCATCACTGTATGTAAAGGGAGCCGATCATAAGAAAGCATTTCGCTAAGACTAGTTGACCTATTAAGGAATCTGACACCAAAGTGGAAAATGAAGACTGACTCTAAAAGTTGGAATAGAATGGAATACAGGTTTTTGGCCAAAAGGGCCAAATGCTGGAACCTATGAGGTCACTCAGCGCTGACACGGAAATTGACAAGTAGAAAGGGTTGAAAGGGGTAACAGGAGGGATAAGGCTTTTGCACTATGAATCAGCTGTTAGAAGAGGGTGGACAGTAAAGTGGAAGAAAAAGAATATGAACGGAGGTGCAGTAAACGAAATAAAAGAGGTTGCACCTAGGGGCCGAAGGGATGCTGAGAAGAACCTTTTAAGTAATGCCCACAGCATACCGCATGAGGTGCACTGACGGCACTAATCCCATAGAGGGTACAGAGTTATAAGAGGCCGAAAAGGAGGTATATAAACTCACACGTTGATCCAGGAGGAAACAACGCAATAAAAACATAATTTCAATTAGATATTCACGCGAGAGAGGAAACGCAAAGTCTCGACACTGTGAATTTTGCTCTGAATCTGGGACAAGTGAATTTACAAAATTTGATACAGGTCGAAATGAGCTTCTGACTACAAGACATATATGAGAAAGAGGCACATTTCAAGCTAAGCTCAAAGGCGTGGTGTCCTGACCTCCACTCAAAATGAAGATAAGCGAGAGTTACAGCGAAGGAGTGAAACGAAAGAACTACCCATTTATTTATTCATTCAAAGTGTCTTTGTGCCAGGTAAGGGCTCCTCTGGCTTTCTACTACAAATGATAAGGTCTTGACGCTAGCCAGGGTCCCATCTCGCAGGGAATCTGCGCGCGGTCAACCTATACAGCAGGAGACCATCTCCCGCTTTTTCTCTGAGAGAGAGAGAGAGAGAGAGAGAGAGAGAGAGAGAATGCTGCAGGTCTACAAGAATGAGAAAATGATTGAAAAGACGATGAAAATGGAAGAAAGGTACCACTAAATTACACAAAAAGTAAGGGAGCAAACCCCGTAGTGAAAACACACACACACACACACACACAGATAGAGAGAGAGATATTACAAGGAGTTACAAGGATTAGGATGTCTCAACTCGTCAGTCCATCCTTGGAGGAGACATCGTGTGCTCACTTATCTGTAGGAGCAGGTTTTACTGTGCATTCAAAGTGTCCTAATGATTTTGTCTACTTTCGAGAGAGAGAGAGACAGAGAGGGAGAGAATGCTGCAGGTCTACAAGAATGAGAAAATGATGGAAAAGACGATGAAAATGGGAGTAAGGGACCCCAAAAGTGGCCAAAAGTAAATGAACACACCTACAGATACATTTCAATCGTTGTAGAAATATAAAGAAGAACGAAGATGGACTTGGCAAACACAAAACAACAAAGACGAGAACCCACGAGTCTGGAATAAATAAAGTAAGTGGAAGAGACGAGAATGAATAAGTAAGGGGAACACTATTTCAGAACAGAAGACAATGAATAGCAACAGCCAGAAGAACTTGGTTTTGCAACAGATAAGAAGAAAAAAAAGAGAGAGGGGTCTCTGGATGTACGAAAATGGACGAATAGAAAAAGATGAAGAGAGAACCATAGACTCTGTATAAGGATGAAGGATGGTTCTGGAATTATGGCGGACAGGTGGAAGAAGAGGAAGAGGAAGAAGAAGAGTTAGGATGAGGAATTAGGGGAAGAAGGGAGCAGGTGGAGAGAGAGAGAGAGAGAGAGAGAGAGAGAGAGAGGTTGTCGGTGAAATCAACACCTGAAAGACAAGAAGAGCTGAGTAAACATGGCAGATATGACTTCGGTAGATAGGCTACCTTTGAAATGGCATTTTCGCTAGCCCGAGAGAGAGAGAGAGAGAGAGAGAGAGAGAGAGAGAGAGAGAAAGTTGGCTACGGAAATAGAGAAAAAGCAAGTGGAATGTATAGGGGGAAAGCCTTCACACTATGGGGTCAAAAAGGAGCCCCCTGGGGTTTTCTGAGGCCCGGCGGGAATGGGGCAGCGGCGCAGGAATACCCTGTCTAGACGACACACACAATCCAGTCTGGATTCTGGCATGTCTAGACATTGCATAACGTGAGAGATTTGTCGGTGTTATATATTTTTCATTTCTCTCGACCTGCATCTCAGCACTTAACGGGATTAAGTAACAAAAATCCATACCGGTAATTATCATGATTACTGAGAGAGATACGAACATCTACACCATTATTGGAGGACTGAACCTGGCTTTTGAATTAAAATGTTTTTTTTTCCCTAAAGCAAGCTTTTGAATGAAAACGTTTAAAACGTTTCTAACTAGGTTTTAAGTTTTTAAAGTCAAAATGTTTAACCAGGCTTTTGGATAAAGATTTTTTTACCAAGATATCATAATTAAAAGTTTGAACCTGGTTTTTGAATAAACAATTTCACTTAAGCATTTGAATTAGAATTTCTTAACGGCGCTCCTGAATTTATATCTTTAGCCAGTTTTTAAATTTAATTTTTTAACCAAACTTCTGAATAAAAGTTTCCAGCCAAGCTTTTGAATTCATATTTTCAACCTGGATTTTGAATTAAAAGTTTTAACCAAACATTTGAATAATTTAAAATGTTTAACCAAACTTTTGAATCATAATTTTTTTACCAAACTTTTGAATTAAAAATCTTAACCAAACTTTTTAATTAAAATGTTTAACCAAACTTTTGAATTAATTATTTTCCTACCAATCTTTTGAATTGAAATTCTTAACCAGACTTTTGAATTAAAAATTTTAACCAAAATTTTGAATTGAATTTTTTAACCAAAATTTTGAAATAAATTTCCTGACCAAACTTTGGAATTAATTTGTATTAACCAAATTTTTGAATTAATTTGTATTAACCAAACTTTTGAATAAAAAATTCCTTAACCCAACTTTGGAACTAGAAGTCTTAGTACCTCTCATAATGCTGGCCTGACGAGTTGTTTATTGTATAAGTAAAAATGAACTTTACCTAATGCATACAAAATTGTTTGAGTGATTTATGAGAATCTGGCTCAAAAGGCAAGCAGGGTGGGTGGGTGGGTGGGGCACTTTCGACCATTCAGTGCATAAGACTGAAAATGGGGAGTTGGA
>NC_087214.1:64952722-64957722 GCF_015104395.2 Macrobrachium nipponense | reverse complement strand
CTGATATTTTGGAATTCAAAAGAATCCGCTGTACAAACTTTTTTTATCCATGGCATTCAACAATGATGAACCTATCCAGGTCTATGATGACTTGTAAAAATATCCATAATTATAAAAAATAAATAGATATCATTACGAATCTCAAAGAAAATTCGATATTACTGGTAGTAAGTTACTAGACAAAGAAGTGGAAAACGGAGCTAATTGTAAGATTGCCAGGCAACATAAGAGTCAAAGAGAAGATTAATCATGATTCTATGTGCCCTAACAAAAGTTTCATATTCAATTTTCTCGTGCGCATCCTCTGAGGTTAACTTTTAAAACATTATTAATAGGTAGGAGATGCAACGAAAAACCCACTATGTAACTAATTTCTATATAAACTTTGGGTTTTTCAAGAAAATGTAACTTTTTCCCATGAATGTGATTTACCTGGATTGTAATAAGCTAATGTTGCAAGTAAATAATCCCATATTTTTATTATCTAATCACTTACACATAATTCTGCAACTTGACTTTGAACTGACGTTACGGTGTTCTGGGATGATAGTTTGAGGTATATTTCTGTTTGAACTCCATATCGTGATACTTCTAAATGTCTATGAGGTTCAGAAAAAATTAATTCATTTTGATGTTATAGAAATTCTATTTCCTTATTTTGTTTATTAATTTTAAAATGATTGCAAGTTGCATTGCGCATACCGATAGACACTTGTACCTAACGTCTGCCTTGCCCATGAGAAGTTCGGGCTAAGCATTCCTTTCTCCAGTCAATCTGCTTTTGCAAGCAGAGACGACACACAGATGAAGCCTGTGTAAGCAGATTATTGAGGTTAAAAGGAACAAATGCTGATACGGCAATGATGACGTCGTCACTTGGCAGGAGATTGCTCTCAGCCAGCTAAGAGTTACGTTACTTGCTGTAATAAATACGACTTTAGGATAAATTTTTTGTTTTTTTTTTTTAATACTCGACCCACATGAGAAGAATGTCTGAAAAAAAAACAGTACCAAAATTGAACAATATATTAGTTTCATGTGGAAAACTGCATGATTATGTTAAATTAAATATTCCTTATTGAACTTAATGAAAAAGGTTTCCATACGAATTCTATATATTATTAGCCCTGTATAAGATTCATATAGGATTATTCATAGATAAGATTTTCACTTCTAGACTTCCTGACTTTAAAATCTCTTTTATTTTATTTTATTTATTTATTTATTTATTATTATTATTATTATTATTATTATTTTTTTTTTTTGACTACGAATATAAATTACCGGACAGACAATATGTCAGTAGGTTTTGATATGTGTTTGAACTTTTAGCTTATTTGTCATTACTAAAGCGTTATTGATTTTATCGTGATTCCTTTTTTATTATAATTTGTAACCCTTCCGACTTCTTACGGAGTGTATTATATTGACTCCACTTGTATCCATATTTATTTTATTTTTTTATATTTATTTATTTATATATTTTTTTTATATATATTTGATAAATTAATGGTTGGCTTGAATATGTGGAAAAGTGTTCTAGCGGCGTACCGTATAAGGCTACTTGCGGCATCAATTCTATAGATACAAGATATAAATGATAAAGGTATTTAAAACCGCGAGAACCGCTATAATCCAGTTCGGATCCAATATCACGAGTTGTAACTCGTAAGACATTGACACTTCCTATTTAATTATCCGTTATTCTACCAAACCGATTGACTGGGTGATAAAATAATGATTATTGGTTTTCTTAATGGATAGGAATTCACACAACGTGTTATGGAGATTATTATTGATTTACACCACCCGAGTCACAGATTATTATGTGTTGAATTCCATTTTACTGATTTAGCATTCATAAATATTCCTAACGCACTCCATTGCGGTGTTTGTTTTAGTATACTTCTATTATAACGTGTCAAGGAACTATTAACACTAAGAAGTGTTTATTCCCTCTGTGCAGACTCGTAATTCCGTTAATAATTCTACGTATATTCTTTCAAGGATTGATTTGGCACAGGATAGGCCCTTAAACTGACAGGTGTCTTAGTGTGTCCCTTGTTTTCATGACACGTGTTACAATCAGTTATGTGCTTTTTATATCTGTAAGCATTGTAGGCCAGTAAAACAGTGATTTGGCTTTCTGTGACATAGGAGGGAACCCTGGATGACGGGATGCAACCAGTTTATGACGATTGGTATGAGAGAGATTATTACTACTACCTGGTCGTTAGTCCTCTGCTGTGTTCTTCGGGTTTCCTCGTCACAGACCTACATAGAACATTATTTGATTACATTATTCTGATACACATACTATAAATATACTTTTGCTTTAGGGTTTCTGCTCGAAGTGTTTATTGTTTTTGCCTAGCCACTGACCCTGTTTCCGTTTCGAAGTGTTTATTGTTTGGTGTTTATTGTTTTGCTTATCGCTGTTGACACTTGCTTTGTTCAGTTCCGACCCAGATATTCAATGCTCGCGATCTCTTGGGTTAAGGAATTTTCTTGTTTAGATACGGTTTTAACAATAGGCACGGATGTTTCTATATCTTTTAGTCCAATTAATGGTTCTTTGCTGTATGGTGCGGGATTGCGGGATAATGCGTCAGCTATGATATTTGCTTTCCCAGGTAGATATCTTATCTTGGCTCCAATAACCTGAATGATCATTTGTCACCGAGTTCCTTTTGGACTGTGATTAAAGCCTTTGAAAAAACTCGGTAAAGGACTCATGTTCAGTAAGGACTTTATCAGGATAGCCATAGATTATGAACTTAAAATGTACTAGTGAGTTAAAGATACCTAGCCCTTCCTTGCTATTACTGCATATTTACTTTCAGAGGGCTTTAGTTTACGTGAATAAAAAGCTATAGGAAAGAACTGTTTATCATATTACTGAAGTAATACCCTCTTACCCCTTGGTCTGAGGCGTCTATTGCAATAAAAAAAAATTCCTTATTTAAATCAGGGATTTTTAAGTTAGGTGAGCTGCATTATTCCGCTTTTAAGATATCTAACGCCTGTTGATGCTTTTTAGACCATAATAAATCTACGCTCTTCTTCGTAAGATCTGTTAAAGGAGCTGTCATGATAGAAGAGTTACATATTTACATACGATTGTAATACCCACTACAGCGCAAAAGTGCTGTATCCCCCTTTTACGTTAATAAGTACCGGAAAGTTATGAATAGCCGACACCTACCATGGACTACTTTTAAGACCTTGACCAGACACATAAAACCTAGATAAACATGTTCGGTTTTAAAAAACTCACATTTAGATATTTTACTCTGAGATTATTTGTCTTTGTCTCTGTAGCACTAGCTCTACTTTATGTGAATGTACTTCTAAGGTATTAGAAAAGTCTCCAAACACTATATTGTAATTGGGGCGCAACGTAAGCCGGAGGCATACGTAAAAAATTGATAATGTCCCCTGAGTGTGCTGAAAACGGAGTATGAGGTACAATCACTTAGGTAATGGTATCTGGTAAAAGCTTTTAAGTAAGTCCAAGCTGGTGAAAAATTTATTCTAACCTAACAGAGATAAGATGTCGTCGCTACATGGCACTGGAAACTATCGGGAGTCGTTTCCTTGTTTAAGCGACAGAAATCTACGCAGATACGCCAAGTCCGATCTTTTATGGCATGACGTTTTGAGGGAAAATTATATGGGCTATTTGATTTCCTAATGGCTCCTATTACTAACATATTTCAACTTCGTCATTTATCTCTATTTTGAAATTGCAGTGAGAGTCTATACGAAGGTACGTATATAGCTTTATGTTTGTCCTTAGACCGTATTTTGTGTTAAATTACATCCGTTTTTCCCAGAGATCACTCGCTAGTGGAGAAACTTCCTGGTATTCAGGTAAAAGATAAAAAAAAATTTCTGCTGAATCACCTCTGCTTGAATGACTTTACTGATATTACTTTAGATAGATTATCAGAGAGATTCATCCACGACTGGTTGGGCGGGATTAAAAGTTAGCAACAATAAAAGAAATGCGATATTTATATGTATAGTTTTTTGTGGATTACTATATTAACTTGTTTGCAGCGAGTCAACCGTGTCTAGGGCTTTGTTCGCGGAAATCGTTATATTTCAGAGTGTCGGGAAGGATTAAATTTCATTTCCCAGCAAAGTCTTTTTACACGCACTAAGACATTCGAGGGTGCATGCTTCTCGAGGATTTTGCGTGCAAAGTGCGACTGCGGTTGTGGGAGAATTCTGTTGGGTCATTTGAAACAATGTTACGATTTATGAGACAAATGTATAGTTCCTTTATATAAGTTATTATTTGATTAACTGTCTCATTTTTGTTCAAACGGATTTTAATATGTTTGAAGGTTTATAGGATTTCCCTTTGATAAACACGCCTTATTGCAGGATGTAAGTTAATATTTTGTATACCCCTGAATGAATCTTACAATTACACTAGATACAGATCAATGTTTTTTATAACTATAGAGGTATCTGTAAACGCTCGCTTATCCGGACTTCTCATTAGGGAAGTTCGAACAACAGACGGTGAGTCGTAAATACAGGATATTACGTGTACTAAAGGAATAAACAAGATATTCTAATTTTTACGGCGCGTACAGTCGGGCTTTATCCACCACTACTTATAATAACTTACGTATTAAAAAAAAAACGAAAACCTGCTCTGATTACTTTATACGGTCGTGTGTTTCATAGGAAAAAATCCTTTTTAATTCAAAAAGATATCGGTATGTATGAACCAACATCGCTTTTCCCCACTCTGCTAGAGTCGCTTATTGTATGGAATTTGCTATGCTTTGAACACTTCGGCAGTTTTTGACTGACCTTGACCGCTTGACTAGGTGACACAGTCACCGAGTTTGCTTGTTTGATTCTGAACGGGCTACTGTTTCTATTTTTTTTTTTTTTTGTAATAATTAAGATCCTTCTCTTTATTACCATCGGACAACGTATTGTGTGTTTTTTAGCATTATGTTGCTGGTTACGTATAAAGC
>NC_087214.1:64925222-64947722 GCF_015104395.2 Macrobrachium nipponense | reverse complement strand
GAGAGAGAGAGAAGAGATTTTGAGAAGGAGAGAGAGAGAGAGAGAGAGAGAGAGAGAGAGAGAGAGAGAGAGAGAGAGAGAATCTTATTCAATAACTGAATATTTAGAAAACGAGACCTTACCTTACATTACAGACCTTACATCTTGTTCGGGTTGCCCCAGGTCCCTCAGTGTGAGGCACCTCTAATGTCTACCAGAGAGTTGCTAGTGCATCTCCCGGTATATTTTGTATCTTCCAGTCTTGGATGGTTTGGGATGCAGTTTAGATATTTGTCGAGCTTATTCTTAAACACATCTACGCTCACTCCTGTTATATTCCTCAGATGAGCTGGCAACGCATTGAATAGACGCTGCATTGTCGATGCTGGTGCGTAGTGGATTAGTGTCCTGTGTGCTTTCCTTATTTTTCCTGGTATAGTTTTGGGCACTATTAATCTACCTCTGCTTGCTCTTTCTGATATTTTTAGCTCCATGACGTTTTCGGCAATTCCTTCTATCTGTTTCCATGCCTGAATTATCATGTAGCGTTCTCTTCTCCTTTCTAGACTATATAATTTTAAGGATTGTAGTCTTTCCCAGTAGTCCAGATCCTTAACTTCTTCTATTCTAGCTGTAAAGGACCTTTGTACACTCTGCATTTGTGCAATATCCTTTTGATAGTGTGGGTACCATATCATATTGCAATATTCAAGTGGACTACGAACATACGTTTTATAAAGCATAATCATGTGTTCAGCTTTTCTTCTTTTGAAGTGTCGTAACAACATTCCCATTTTTGCTTTACATTTTGCCAATAGAATTGCTATTTGATTATTGCATAACATGTTCCTATTCAACATCACACAAAGGTCTTTAACTGCTTCCTTATTTGTGATTGTCTCATTATTAGGTCCCCTATATGCATATAGCTTTCCTTCTCTGTCTCCATAATTTATTGATTCAAATTTATCACAGTTAAATACCATCCTATTTACCTTTGCCCAATCATATACTTTGTTAAGGTCTCTTTGTAGCGCGTTCTTATCTTCATCACAAGTAATTTCTCTACTTATTCTTGTGTCATCGGCGAAATTACTCACCACCGAGTCCTTAACATTACTGTCTATGTCTGCAATCATAATAACAAACAGTAATGCAGCTAACACCGTACCTTGTGGCACACCGGATATTACCTTAGCTTCATCCGATTTCTCATCGTTTGCAATAGCTATCTGTTTTCTGTTGTGTAAAAATTCTTTTAACCATCTTCCTACTTTATCCACTATATTATATTTTCTAATTTTCTTCGCTAATATATTATGATCTACCTTGTCAAAAGCTTTTGCAAAGTCTAGATAAACCACATCTGTTTCATTACCGTTTTACATATTTTTGTATATGTTCTCACGGTGGACTAACAGTTGGGTTTGTGTACTTTTTCTGGGTACAAAACCATGTTGTCCTAAATTAAACAAATTATTTTTTATTAAATGTTTCATAATATTTTTCTTCATTACACTTTCATACACTTTCATAATATGTGATGTTAGACTCACAGGCCTATAATTACATGCCTCTAGTCTTGATCCACTTTTGAAAGTGGGGGTAATATATGCTAATTTGCGCTCATCATAAATCTTGCCTGTATCTACACTTTGTCTTAATAATATTGCAAGTGGCTTTGCGTTAAGAATGAACTACTTTCTTTAACAAAATAGCAGGGACACCATCAGGCCCTGCTGCAGGTCCATTTTTAATTTCATTAATAGCCTGCACAATATCAGATTCATTAATATCTATGTCTGATAAATATTCACTATTTTCATCCCTTATTTCTGTATCATTATCTTCATTATCAATTCTAGGGGTGAATTCTCTCTTATATCTTTCTGCCAATATGTTGCATATTTCCTTTTTTTCATTCGTTAACCTTCCTTCAATTCTTAGAGGGCCTATTTCTATTCTTCTTTTATTCATCTTTTTTGCATACGAGTACAATAGTTTGGGGTTTTGCTTGATTTTTACTAGGGTTTTTTCTTCCAAGTCCCGTTTTTCATTTTCTTTTGATTGTATAATCTTTTGTTCTGCATTTTCTATCTTACTTTTTAGTTCGATCACTTTCCATGCATTTTTTTCTTTTGCAAGACCTTTTTTCCACTTTCTGATTTTCTGGAACAAGATCCTTCTCTCTCTTGGTATGCATGACTGATGTTTACTTTTCTTCTTCGGTATATATTTATCCAATATTTTCTCTAATATTTTATATAATATCTCCGTATTTACCTTTATATCATCACTTACGAAAATGTTATCCCAATCTTTGTTTAATTCTTCATTTATTTCTGACCATTTTATAATTTACTGTATAGATTGTATTTTCTATATCCTTCCCACTTTTTCATTTCTTGCTTATCTGTTTTCACTTGCTTTGGAATGGACTGTTAATTCTGTGACATTATGGTCTGTAATACTCGCATTATAAACTATTATTTCTTTAACATAATTCACCTCGTTCACAAATACTAGGTCATCATTCCCAGTCTCTTGGGAATACCAGGTTTCACTTATATTCATTATATCTATTTTCTTTTCAATTTGGGTTAGTTCTTCTAAGATAGTTTTGCGTGTTATCTCCTTCCTTTAATATGGGTAATTATATGGATTTTCCCATGTCTCTTTCCTGTTCTGGTATGTTGTTCTTTTCTTCATTTCCAGAAATTCTGACATTAAAAAATCAGACTTTTCAAAAATATTTGATCTTCCTTCATCACAATTATTCATTTTGTGTCTGAATCTGCAATTTTCTCCGTATCTGCAACATCCCCTAGCATCGTATTTATCTCTTGAGCTGTAGTATCTTGGAGCTGATGCTTGGAAATTCTTTGCTGACACTCCATATCGCGGTGATGGCTTGCTTTTTCCCTTCATCTCATGTTCTTAGTTCCTCTCTTTATTCGTTTCTTTCCTATTTTGGATTTTATTATTTAATTGATTATTTAATTGATTTGGATTCAGGGCTACAGGGTGCATATATTTACATTTTTTGTCGAACTTACATCCTTTTCCTTCTTTTAGGTTTTTGCATATTTTTGGATGTAGATCTCTGCAGTCATCCTCATAGCCGTCTAAGTATGCACATTTACCATAGATTTCATAGTTGTGACATATCTTGGGATGTTTGTAGTAACATCTTTCACCGAATCTGCAATTCCCTCTTTTCAAAAGGGTGCAGACTTTGTCTTTCTTGTCTCTTTTCTCCTCTTTCCTTATTTTTTTCTGTCATTTCAGTTTTGTTTTCTTCTCTTCCGTTTTCCTCTTCTTCTTCTTCCTCTTCCTCTTCTTCTTCGTCCTCTACTACTTGCACGTTAAGTCTTGATTTAATAACATTGTCTATCCATGATAGACATGTTGAGCAAAATACTCTGATATCCTTACTCATAGTTTGCATTACTTCAACACATTGAGGATGCGTTGGAATGTTGCATGCGGAACATTTTCTGATCAGGTTTTGTGGATTAACTATGCTATACCACACCTTACACAGTTTACATGCTTTTGGCATTCTCTTTCCTATTGCATCAATTAGTATATTCACAATGTTCACCTTATTCATTTTCTTTGTCGGAATATGTTGATTGATGTAAATTTTCTTTATGAGTCTCTTGACCACTTGGATTTTATTTGGAGAGAGAGAATCTTATTCAATAACTGGATATGTAGAAAATAAGAGAGAGAGAGAGAGAGAGAGAGAGAGAGAGAGAGAGACGAGATAGAGAGAGAGAGAGAATCTTATCAATAACTGAAATATTTTAGAAAAATGAGAGAGAGAGAGAGAAGAGAGAGAGAGACCGGAAGAGAGAGCAGAGAGAGAGAGAGAGAGAGAGAGAGAGAGAAGAGAGAGAGTCTTATTCAATATAACTAAATATTTAGAAAACGAGAGAGAGAGAGAATCTTATTCAATAACTGAATATTTAGAAAATGAGAGAGAGAGAGAGAGAGAGAGAGAGAGTCTTATTCAATATAACTAAATATTTAGAAAACGAGAGAGAGAGAGAGAGAGAGAGAGAGAGAGAGAGAGAGAGAGAGAGAGTCTTATTCAATATAACTAAATATTTAGAAAACGAGAGAGAGAGAGAGAGAGAGAGAGAGAGAGAGAGAGAGAGAGAAAGAGAGAGAGAGAGAGGTTAAAAGGCATCAGACAAGACCGACAGTGACAAGTGTATGACATCAGAGTTTAATTGGGCCCTATGAAGTAATACTCAAACATGGTGTAACCATTCGCCAGATATTCTTTCACCCAAACAAATCCCCCCCCCCCCACTCTCCCCCCCTTCCTCAAAATGTCCAAATGGGCGGCCGCCCCTCCCCATCCCCAAAATGAAAAAAAAATCATCTGTCTGGCCACCCCAATTCAACGTAATACTTGCACACAGATTCTGAAAACTGCCTTCTCTGGGGCAATAGTTTTTTTATACTTCTCTCTCTCTCTTTCTCTCTCTCTCTCTCTCTCTCTCTTTATCTCCCCCCTTTCTCTCTCTCTGTCCTTCAATCTCTCTTTCTCTCTCTATCTCTTTCCCTCCCTTTCTCTCTCTCTCTAGTTCCACGCTGGACGAGTGGTTTTCGAGCTGGGCTGCCAATCCGGCGGTCCCAGGTTCGATTCCCGGCTTGGTCAACGCGGAATAGAGAAATTTATTTCTGGTGATAGAAGTTCATTTCTCGATATAGTGTGGTTCGGATTCCACAATAAGCTGTAGGTCCCGTTGCTAGGTAACCAATTGGTTCCTAGCCACGTAAAAATATCTAATCCAATTCCTTCGGGCCAGCCCTAGGAGAGCTGTTAATCAGCTCAGTGGTGGTAAAACTAAGATATACTTAACTTCTCTCTCTCTCTCTCTCTCTCTCTCTCTCTCCCCTTGTTTTCTGTCTCTCCTTCAATCTTTCTTTTTCTCCCTATCTCTCTCCGCTCTCTCTCTCCTTCAATCTCTCTCTCTCTCTCTGTTGATCTCTAGCTCTCTCCCCCCTTTCTCTCTCTCTCTCTCCGTCATTCTCTCTCTCTCAATCTTACTCTCTGTTTCTCTCTGTCTCTTTCCCTCCCTTTCTCTGTCTGTCTGTCTGTCTCTCTATTTTTCTCCACCTTTCTCTCTCTCCTTCAATCTCTCTCTCTCAGTCTAACTGTCTGTTTCTCTCTATCTCTTTCCCTCCCTTTTTTTTCTCTCTCTCTCCTATCCCACGTTGTCTAGCCGCTAGAAACTGCGTAATAAGACGCGTCTAACTCCTCTCTCTCTCTCACACACACGTACCCACCCAATGACCTGTGAAACCTAGACAGCATATTTCTCCTTGCCAAAACATTGTTTTTTTTTTCTTTCTTATTTTCCCTCCCACGCCTTCGGCGCAAGAGGCGAAGGCTGTGAGAAGAATTCACTGAAGGGAGTTACGTCACGAGACGTTGCATAATCATAATGGTGTTTGTTGTGTTTTAAACGTACGTGTATATACACACACACATAAACAAGCACACACACTTATATATATATTATATACTCTCTATCATAAGTTTTCACTTATTCCAAGTATACCACATATGTACAGCTATCAATTTCGTTCTCAAATTCCTCTCTCATGATTTTTCATGACCAGTGCTTGTTAGCGCATCTGTCTCTTACCCACATTGTTCTCCTTCTACGAGTCCTACTATCCACACTGTTCTCCTCCTACGAGTCCTACTATCCACAATGTTCTCCTCCTACGAGTCCTACTATCCACACTGTTCTCCTCCTACGAGTCCTACTATCCACACTGTTCTCCTCCTACGAGTTCTACTATCATTTGCATCATCATCTTCTGCAGCCCTTCCTTCCTGCATCTGTGCATAACTTGAACGAACGCCTTACCAGGAACTCGTATACATTATCTTAGTTTCATTCTCACAGTACCACCTCCTTAGACAACCCATCCACGAAACGACCCTATAAAATTCCAGTCACTCCTGCTTCGTTGGGTTCTACCACGCACTTCCGAATGATCACTGCACTGAACGACGCACGACCTCGTTCCCTCCGGTGGTTTTTTGGTACAAAAAGGATCACCGAGGACAGCACACCTCTGAACAATTATACACTGCAAGCAAGAGGTAAATGATAAGTTGATGGAGAAGCCGTACATGTAAGTATCACATTAGGTTCTCAGCGTTATTATCATTATATACATCAAAGTTGTTCAAATGCCAAAAAAAATGAAAAATAGTAACTAAGTGTTGAAGTGCATCTATATATATAGATATATATATTACTATATATATAAATATATATATATCAGAATTATAGAATTAATTACTAATACATTTATATTTATAGATATTATTATAATTACTAGAAGGTGTTATATATATATTACTAAATCAATGGTTTTTCGTAGGGAATTATTTAATTTAGGAAAATTATAGAAAAAATATATGTGTGTGTGCTGTCTTATATTTCTCTCTCTCTCTCTCTCTATAATATATATAGTATATGTATAATATTATAATAACATTATATAACATATATATATATATATACTATAATAATATATACTATATATATATATATATATATAGAGAGAGAGAGAGAGAGAGAGAGAGAGAGAGAGAGAGAAATAATTAAATGCTCCATGAAGCTAAAAGGCGCCCACTCAGCAATCCTGGCATTTAGAGAGAGAGAGAGAGAGAGAGAGAGTGAGAGAGAGAGAGAGAGAGAAAGGCAGCACACACACACATCATTTTTCTATAATTTTCCTAAATGAAGAATTCACTACGAGAAAACCATCGATTATAATATACTCATATATATATATATATAATATATATATATATATATATATATATATATATATATATATATATATATATATATTTCTCGCGGAGGCTCGTAATCTAATTCCCCCGTGGGGAACGCATCATCAGTGATCTAGGAGAGTTTACTCTCAAGTGCTTTTGGGGGGAATCAATTATATGTCTGCCTCTTTTATTATTATTATTGTTATTATTATTATTATTATTATTATTAATTATTATTAATTATTATTATTATTATTATTATTATTATTAATTTTTTTCAAGTTTTTATTTCTTCTTTGAGGGCGCATGATGAGACGTAATGTAAATGGTTCGATAACGTGTATGTATATATATATATATATATATATATCTATTATATATATATTTATATATATATATATGAGATATATATAAATATATATATATATATATATTATTATATAGATATTACTATATATAACATATATAATGTTTTTGTGTGTTTTAAGTATGTGAAAAAGGTTAATTCTTTCATATATTCATAGAGATGTATGAAAACGCCTTGGGAATCATGCAAATTATATATATAAATAATCTATGTATTGTGTGCATGTATTTATGTGTATGTATGTATGTATGTAGTATGTATATATTTATATATATATATATATATATATATATATATATGTATGTATGTAGGAAAGGAATTTATATATGTGTATGTATGTATGTATGTATTTATATATATATGTATGTATGTAGGAAAGGAATTTATCAATTTATTATTATATATATATATATAGATATATAGTATATATATATATATATATATAATATATATATAATATATATATTATATATAAAATTAGAGCTTGGTCAAAATTTAAAATAGTCGAAATCCGCGCACTCGTTCACGAGATATTATTTTTACTCTGTTAGTTTTGTTAGTTTCCGGTCATTTTCGATTGATATTGTTTTACTGATTCATTTTCTATCTATCTTTATTGACTGTTGTTTCATTATTCTTATTATTTCCCCTCCTCCATTTGCTTCAAGAAAGAGAGAGAGAGAGAGAGAGAGAGAGAGAGAGAGAGAGAGAGAGGAGAGAGAGAGAGATAACTAACAGAAGTCATTTTCGTCCTCTCTCCGTGAAGGAAAGGACAAGAGAGGATGAAACATAAGAAGAAGATGAAGGAGAATTGGCGGAATCAGAAAGAGGCAGGAAAAAGATTGGTTACCTTTCGCAATCTTTTCTCACAAGAAGAAGAAGAAGAAGAAGAAGAAGAAGAAGAAGAGGAGGAGGAGGAAGAAGGGGAGGAGGAGGAAAAAAGAGGAATTAAAAAGACATGATAAAATTTCGCAATCAATTTTAAAAAGGAAATGAAGAACGAAAGAAGGAAAAGAGGACAAGAAGAAGAAGAAGAAGAAGAAGAAGAAGAAGAAGAGGAGGAGGAGGAAGAAGGGGAGGAGGAGGAAAAAGAGGAATAAAAAGACGATGATAATGATAATAAAGAAGAAGAAGAGGAAGAGGAAGAGGAGGAAGAAGAGGAATAAAAAGACGATAATGATAATGAAGACGAAGAAGAAGAAGAGGAAGAAGAGGAAGAGGACGAAGGGGAACAAAAAGACGACAATAATGATAATGAAGAAGAAGAAGAAGAAGACGAGGATGAGGAGGAGGAGGAGGAGGAGGAGGAAGGGGAATAAAAAGCAGATGATAATAATAATGAAGAAGAAAAAGAAGAAGAAGACGAGGAGGAGGAGGAGGAGGAGGAGGAAGGGGAATAAAAAGACGACGATAATAATGATAAAGAAGAAGAAGAAGAAGGAGATGAGGAAGAAGAGGAGGAGGAGGAAGAAGGGAAATAAAAAGATGACAATGACAATGAAGAAGAAGAAGAAGAAGAAGAAGAAGAAGAAGAAAAAGAAGAGGAAGAGGAAGAGAAGGAAGGAGGAAGAAGGGGAATAAAAAGATGAAAATGATAATGAAGATAAAGAAGGAGAAGAAGAAGACGAGGCGGAGGAGGAGGAGGAGGAAGAAGGGGAATAAAGAGACGATGATAATAATAATGAAGAAGAAGAAGAAGGAGATGAGGAAGAAGAGGAGGAAGGAGGAAGAAGAGGAATAAAAAGATGATAATGATAATGAAGAAGGAGAAGAAGAAGAAGAGGAGGAGGAGGAGGAGGAAGGAGGAAGAAGGGGAATAAAAGGCAGATGATAATAATAATGAAGAAGAAGAAGAAGAAGAAGAAGAAGACGAGGAGGAGGAAGAGGAAGAAGGGGAATAAAAAGATGATAATAATAATGAAGAAGAAGAAGAAGAAGAGGAGGATTAGGAAGAGGAAGAAGGGAAATAAAAAGAGGATGATAATGATAATAAAGAAGAAGAGGAAGGAAGGAAGGAAGGAAAGGAAGAAGGAAGAAGGGGACTGATAATAAAGAAGAAGAAGAAGAAGAAGAAGAAGAAGAAGAAGAAGAAGGAGAATAAAAAAAGAAGTTGGAAGAAAAAGGTAACCTTTCGCAATATGTTCTCCTAAGAAGAAGAAGAAGAGGAGGAAGAAGGGAAATAAAAAGACGATAATGATAATGAAGAAGAAGAAGAGGATGAAGAAGAAGAAGAGGATGAAGAAGAAGAAGAAGAAGAGGAAGAACGCGTCGAAAGCAGACTGCAAGCGCTTTGTTTTGCCTTTCCAGTCGGAGACCCGTAAACTCCCGGAACCACAAGAAGCTTCTTTTTTTTTCTCTCTCTCTCTCTCTCTCTCTCTCTTCTAAACGGCCATAAAAAAGGAATTCTGATTCATGGCATTCGAGAATTATGTGGTTGGCAGCACGAGGAGCCCCCCCGACACCCCCCCCCCCCCACACGGGGGACGATGATTGGGGAGGTTGGGGAGAAGGGGGAGTGGAGGGTGTTTGGCAGCACAAGGACCTCCCCTTGAGAGAGGTAAAGGAGGGGAGGGGGTTTAGCAGCAGGAGGAGGCCCACCCCCCTGGAGGGAGGGGAGGAGGTTACCGAGAGTGAGGGCGCAGGATATACACGTCAGCTGATAACTAATAGAATATACAGACGAAAATTACACACACACATACACACACACACCCTCGGTCGCCTCCCTCAGGTCTCTCTGTGACCCCTGGAGTAGAATTTAGAATCTGAGGCCGATGGCCATGGGCTGGGACCAACGAGGTCATTCAGCGCTCAAAGGGAAATTGAGAATAAAGGTGGCAGCTAGTTTCTTAAGGAGCTGATTTTAAAAAAAATATTATTATTATTTTTTTAAATCAGGTTGTTGCGGGTCCTAAGCCTATTCCCTCGCAGATAGCTATGACTAGAACTTTGCTGATGCAGTTCTAGTACATACATTTTCATGCGTTGCTGATCACCCATCCAATTAGTGACCAAAACCCCGAGGAGGATCAAGGGTAAAACGAGTGTGAGCTACATATGCTGCCATCTAACAGACAGGAGAGATGGAAAGCTACCTATCATTTGATTAGATATATATATATATATATACATATATATATTATATATATATATATTATATATATATATATATATATATATATATATATATAACCAGAACTCGCATATAGCGAGAAAATGGTTACTGAAAAGGATGGAACTAAAATAATATCATTCAAAATGTTTAAGAATTATCTAGCACTGATGGGGGATGGAACCGTTGGGTTCATCAGTACTGGGCCACTACAGAGCTTCCAAAGTCGCTGGAATGACGAGAGGTCGAGCGCTTTATGGAACAGACTTTTAAGAACTTCAGTAAGTGGAATGAAAAGCTCCACTTAACAGCTTGTAGAGCTTCAGTTACTAGAGTGAAGACACGGCTATTCTGCGAGAAAAAATTACCCATTTAATAGAATGTAGACCTCCAGTAACTGGAATGTCACGTAGACCTCCAGTAACTGGAATGAAGAAAGGCCGATTCTACAAGAAAAAAAATACTAATTTAATAGAATGTAGACCTCCAGTAACGGGAATGTCATGTAGATCTCCAGTGACTGGAATCATAGATAGAACAAATCCAGTACCTGAATGAAAAGATCCTACAAAGATCATAAATCATGTCCAGTACCGGGAAGGGTCATGTAGTCCTCCTGGAATGTCATGTAGACCTCCATAACTGGAATGTCATGTAGACCTCCAGTAACTGAAACTGTTCCAATGATAGACTCCAGTAACCTGAATGTCATGTAAGTCTCCTCCAGTAACTGGAATGTCATGTAGACCTCCAGTAACTGGAATGTCATGTAGACCTCCAGTAACTGGAATGTCATGTAGACCTCCAGTAACTGAAATGTCATGTAGACCTCCAGTCAACTGAAGTCCAGTGACCCTGTCAATGATGTATGTAGTATCCCTCACCAGTAACTGAAATGTCTGTAGACCTCCAGTACTGGAATGTCCTGTAGACTCCGTAACTGGAATGTCATGTAGACCTCCAGTACGATGTAATGTAACACCATCCAGTAATGATGTCCTGCAGTAACTGCATGTCCAGTAAGTGTGTCCTCCGTAACTGAATCATGAGACCTCCAGTAACGGAATGTCATCTAGCCTCCAGTAACTGGAATGTCTGTAGACCTCCAGTAACTGAGAATAGTTTATGTACACCTCCAGTAACTAGAATGTCATGCAGACCTCCAGTAACTGGAATGTCATGTAGACCTCCAGTAACTGGAATGTTATGTACACCTCCAGTAACTAGAATGTCATGCAGACCTCCAGTAACTGGAATGTAATGTAGACCTCAAGAAACTGGAATGAAAAAAAAAATACTAATTTAATAGATGCAGAACCTCAGTAACTTCAATGGTCATCAGACTTACAGTAACTGGAATGTTTTTATGTAGACCTTCCCTTACTGGTGAAATGTCATGTACACCATCCAGTAACTGGAATGTCATGTCGTCCCTCTAAAGTAACTGAATGTCATGTACACCTTCAGTAACTGGAATGTTATGTAGACCTCCAGTAACTGGAATGTCATGTACACCTCCAGTAACTGGAATGTCATGTAGACCTTCAGTAACGGGAATGTTATGTAGACCTTCACTAACTGGAATGTAATGTAGACCTCCAGAAACTGGAATGGAAAAAAAAATACTAATTTAATAGAATGCAGACCTCCAGTAACTGCAATGTCATGCCGACTTACAGTGACCTGAAAATGTTATGTAGACCTCCAGTAACTGAAATGTCATGTAGACCCCGTAACTGGAAATGTCATTTAGTTCCTCTAGTAACTGTAATGTCTGTCACCTTCAGTAACTGGAATGTTATGTAGACCTCCAGTAACTGGAATGTCATGTAGTCCTCTAGTAACTGGAATGTCATGTACACCTTCAGTAACTGGAATGTTATGTAGACCTCCAGTAACTGGAATGTCATGTAGTCCTCTAGTAACTGGAATGTCATGTACACCTTCAGTAACGGGAATGTTATGTAGACCTCCAGTAACTGGAATATCATGTACACCTCCAGTAACTGAATGTCATGTACACCTCCAGTAACTGGAATGTCATGTAGACCTCCAGTAACTGGAATGCATGGGTAAGCCCTTCCAGTAACTGGAATGTATGTAGGACCATCCAGTAAAACTGGAATGTCATGTAGACCTCCAATAACTGCAATGTCATGTAGACCTTCACTAACTGGAATGTAATGTAGACCTCCAGAAACTGGAATGAAGAAAGGCCGATTCTACAAGAAAAAAAATACTAATTTAATAGAATGTAGACCTCCAGTAACTGCAATGTCATGCAGACGTACAGTAACTGGAATGTTATGTAGACCTCCAGTAATTGAAATGTCATGTAGACCTCCAGTAACTGGAATGTCATGTAGACCTCCAGTAACTGGAATGTCATGTAGACCTCCAGTAACTGGAATGTCATGTAGACCCCCAGTAACTGGAATGTAATGTAGACCTCCAGTAACTGGAATGTAATGTAGACCTCCAGTAACTGGAATGTAATGTGGACTTCTAGTAACTGGAATGTCATGTAGACCTCAGTAACAGGAATGTAATGTAGACCTCCAGTAACTGGAATGAGTACAGGCTAATTCGACAAAGAAAAACCTGATTTTCCAAGTCCATATCTACAAGACTGAACCATCATCTCTACAAGGCTAGTCTGGGCACTCTGCAAACACGAAAATGCTAACTGGGTTCCCTCACCTCTGCACGTGACTCCCCCAAATTCTCGTCTTGTTCATTACCAGCCTGTCTGGCACCCACCCTAACCCCTTCATTCAGGTATACTCCAGTTCCTCAGCAAATGCCCCCACAGCTTTTTAAACTTTTTTTTTTTTCGGCAAATCAAGCGGCCTTTGACTGAAGGAGGGGAAGGTCTCTCACGGTGGAATGTCTGATTGCTAATAACTGTTTTTGATTCCATTGACAAGGCTCGCAGCTAATAGGAACTTTCCTGAGCAAAGAGGGCGTACTCATACGTCAGCACGCTTACAGAGGAATCTATGTGCTACTACACTTTCATTTTTTTTTCTGTTTATTGGCACTGGGCGATATTTACGAATGAGCGCAGTTTCTGGCGACATCCGATGAATGAAAGGTTGTTCCTGGTTTCTCTCTTCTCTCTCTCTCTCTCTCTCTCTCTCTCTCTCACACATGTAGCACATAGGCCTGTTCTGTCCCAGGGTAACGGGCCAATTTAGTTTTCTTTAACTGTGCTTGCTACACCTTGAGCATATTATTTGATGGCTGCTGGCAGTATTTTTCCCCGTTTGGCCTTTTGAAGTGTCACCACATCTCTTCTACAACAGGAAATTACAACAACATTTAAAACACCACATGCAATCATCACTTGCCATTGATAAAATCTAGCTAGGTAGAGAGACAGCTGCACATCATTTCAGTATAATAATAACAATCAATTCTGAGACTCTCACATACTGAAGACACTCAAGAAGCAGAGATGACCGATGAGAGAGGTCTAATAGAGTACACCACACACTGTCATGACACATCCGATAGTGATTATTTATTTATTTACTTTTTTTGCTAATGAAGACCTGCATTAAGGAACATTACAGCAAAACTTATGTAATGCTAATATATGCACTGTACCAGGAGAGGGGCGAGCAGAAATTACCTGAACCAAGCGCTGTTATGTATTTCTATACCTCATAAGAGTTCCTCACTGGACGAATGGGTTGTGTACTATCAATCTGGTAGCCTGATTTCGCTCCCCGCTGCTACCAATGCGGAACCAGAAGAATTCATTTCTGATGATTAACAATTAATTTTTCGATATAATGTGGTTCGGTTCCCACAATAAGCTGTAGTAGGTCCCATTGCTAAGTAACCAATTGGTTCGTTGCCACGTCAATAAAAATCTAATCCTTCGGGGGCCAGCCCTTTATAGGAGAGCTGTTCATCAGCTCGGTGGTCTGGTTTAAACTAAGAACTACTTAACTTAGACCTCATAAGGGTTCAGGCACAAGTGACCCCTGATGAAGTGTAGAAATACACGAAAGCGCTTGGTTCAGGCCATTTCTTTTCACCTTTCTCCTATAGTAGATTCACATTTAGCCGTGCATCTGATGTCTACAAGTTAAGTATATCTTAGTTTTACCAGACCACTGAGCTGATTAACAGCTCTCCTAGGGCTGGCCCGAAGGATTAGACATTTTAACGTAGCTATGAACCAATTGATTACCTAGCAACGGGACCTACAGCTTATTGTGGGATCCGAACCACATTATATCGAGAAATGAATTTCTATCACCAGAAACAAATTTCTCTGGTTCCACGTTGGCCGAGCCGAGAATCGAACTTCGGACCACCGGATTGGTAACCGAGCGCGAAATCCACTTGTCCAACGAGGAACTATCTGATGTTTAGGCCAGTCACTTACGACGCTCCTGATTGGCTGTTGATAAGCCAATAATGGCAGGGCTGGGAACTCTTAGTCTCTCGAGAGTTCAGATAGGCTGGATGTACTATGTTCCACCTCTCCTGAGGATAAGACATATCCCTCAGGAGAGGTGGAACATACATCCTGCCTATGTGAACCCTCGAGAGAGACTGAGGAGAGTTTCAGCCCTGTGACTGGCTTGTCAACAGCCAATCAGGAGCGTCGTAAGGGGCGGGCCTAGACATCAGATGCACGGTTGACGTGATTCTGCCATAGCTGAATGCACAGATGATTATCAATGTCTTCAGTGATCTATTGCAATACAATGCTAACTTTTAAGGTCTTGCAGGCTCCCGCTCCTGGAAGAGCTTTGCAGGTTTTCGTGGACTAGTCTCAGGTCTAACCAGATACAGTTGAATTCACAAGAAATTCATCTCTGACGCCAAATAAATCGAAGGCAGAACGAGTGCTCGGAAGAAATATTCTTTTCCTGTGGATAGAGCCCAAGATTTGTAGAAAGATTCTGAAGGAAATTCTGTCTATCTTTAGGTCGAAATTTGCTTGCGAGAAAATAGAACAGACGAAGTTGTATTAGGATGAGTAACCAAAGGGTACTTATATTCATCTTTTTCCCTACTTGGAATTTCAATATCCTTATGTCTCGTTAGCCAGGTCAGTGGTCTCACTGACAATTCTGCAAGAAATGCAATAAAAATAACAAGGTAAGGGGGCCGGCCAGCTAATGCCATAATCTAAGGATAGGACTTTGACATTCATGTACCACTTAATAAGGTGACTTGGCACATCTCCAAACCGCGTACGAGTTTCGCCTCTGACCTTCGGTTTTGTGGCGCCAGGGCGATTTATCCCGAAAATAACCATTTTTTCTTAAAAGAAAGTATCTTCAATGTAAATTCATAGCTGAGCATATCTTTTTTTTCTGCGGCTGATAAAAGTGTGCGCAAAGGAGGAGAGAGAGAGAGAGAAGAGAAGAGAGAGAGAGAAGAGAGAGAGAGAGAATTTCATCTACTCCCTTGCAAGACAACTGGGCCGACCCAACCTCACCAACGTTTCCCGCCAAATCTCGGAAAAGGACGGTGAACGTTCGCGCCAGATCTGGGGAAAGTGCAGAACGAGCCTTCCCGCCAAATCGAGCATGGGGAAGCGAGGAAGAGTGCCATTAGACAGGCCAAGAGGCGCTCTGAAGCGGCGGATGTGAAAGGAGGCGCGACACTGCACAGGGACAGAGCCTGTGGCAAATCGCCCCCCTGATGCCGTCAGCTGAAGTCAAGGATCAGGACGTTTGGCGTCCAGACCTTCTTCTTCATCGCCCCTGGAAGAGTTCACCCACCCCCGGGGGAGGAGGGCTGGAAAACATAGGGCGGTTGGGGCTAATGGAGGTATATTGAAAGACACTAGGATACAAGTAACACGAGAGAGAGAGAGAGAGAGAGAGAGAGAGAGAGAGAGAGAGAGAGAGAGAGAATTTTGCCGCAAGTATCTGATGGTTCAGTTATACATGAATAAAGAAAATTCGAGAGAGAGAGCGCTGGATTTTTGCCTCAAGTACTGATGATTCATTTGTTAGAATAAAAAAAAAAAAAAATAATAAAATTTCATCTGAAAATAAAAAAAGCTATCTGTTGAAAGCGGGAAACTGAGTAAGGGCACTCCCCAGTTTACAACGAGGTTACGACGCTGTTCAATTATATTCAGAAATTATTTTCAGGTTGATGACACGTTCCAGGATTATGACGCCGGTCTGTCGGAAGAAGTGTGACTCCAAAAAGGCAAAATAATCAATATTTGAAGGTTTTATTATGAAAGGTGCAATAAAAATGCATTTTACATAGTTTTTAATGCACCCAAAACATTAAAAGTAAGGTTTTCTTAGGATTTTTTTACTATTTTCGACAATGTTCCGGCTTATGACGATTTTCGAATTACGACGCGTCTCAAGAACGGAACCCCCTTCGTAACCTGTGGACTGCCTGTAATAGAATTTGTTGCTATTATTATTGATATTAAATGGATAAGCACAGTGATTATAAATAACTATACATAAATAAAACATATACAGATAAACAAAAAACAGGAGACGATAAAATGCACGCATTACATTACCTGTCAGGGTTTTTAGTGGAACATACATCCTGCCTATGTGAAAACTCTTGAGAGACTGAGAGTTTCCAGCCCTGTGATTGGCTTGTCAACAGCCAGCTAATCAGGAGCATTGTGAGGGACTGGCCTAGACATCAGATGCACGTTGATGTTAAGTATATCTTGGTTTTACCAGACCACTGAGCTGATTAACAGCTCTCCTCGGGCTGGCAGATATTTTTACGTGGCTAGGAACCAATTGGTCACCTAGCAACGGGACCTACATTTATCGTGGGATCCGAACCACATTATATCGAGAAATTAATTTCTATCACCAGAAATACATTCCTCCGATCCCTCGTTGGCCGCGCCGAGAATCGAACTTTGGACCACCGGATTGGTAACAGAGCGCGAAAACCACTCGTCCAAAGTGGAACTGCACGGTTGATGTGAATCTACTATAGTACGCAGTTCGTCAACTGTGGTGCGTCGCAAACGGAAAGATATGTGATACACACATATAGACACGAGCTGAAAAAAAAAAATAGCGAATCATGCGCCATGGCCCTGAATCGACCCCTGAAAAAGCTGATCGACCACCATCCATCCATCAACCCCTCCTTCATTAATCCTCCGAAAAAGGCCGCCTTCTTCAGTTCTCCTGCGGCCTGAGAAAACCCTGCCCAACATGACATGGCAGCCAGCAATTACTCGGTAACCGGAGCCTTCTTCAGGAGGGCCTGAAAGAAGTCCTTGAGGAGCGGTCAGGCACGTGGCATCCCACTGAGGACGTTGGGTTTTTGCACCCCGTCTTGACCTGTGTGGGCTTCCCACAGCCAGGCCGAGTCCCCGAGGACTACCGGGAGGGTTAGGGTATCTGACGCTCTCTCTCTCTCTCTCTCTCTCTCTTAAAACAACTGAACTATTATTACTTGAGGCGAAATTCCAGCTCTCTCTCAAAACAACTGAATCATCTCTCTCTCTCTCTCTCTTCTCATTCTCTTAAAACAACTGAATCATCAGTAATTAAGGCGAAATTCCAGCTCTCTCTCTCTCTCTCTCTCTCTCTCTCTCTCTCTCTCTCTTAAAACAACTGAATCATTACTTGAGGCGAAATTCCAGCTCTCTCTCTCTCTCTCTCTCTCTCTTAAACAACTGAACCATCATTACTCGAGGCGAAATTCCAGCACTCTCTCTCTCTCTCTCTCTCTCTTCTCTCTCTCTCTCTCTCTCTCTCTCTCTCTCTCTCTTAAAACAACTGAACTGTCATTACTTAAGTCGAAATTCCAGATCTCTCTCTATTTCGCTCTCTCTCTTAAAACAACTGAACCATCATTACTTAAGGCGAAATTCCAGCACTCTCTCTCTCTCTGTCTGTCTGTCGTCTCAGGCACCCCACTGGGCCCGTGTCTTTCACCTCTTCTGAAGGTGCCACACCAGGAGTCTAGACAATGTGACCGGAGAATGTGACAGGGTGATGGAGGACGATCAATTGAGGTGGGGATTGGGGGAGGGTCACTGAGAAATAATAATAATAATAATAATAATAATAATAATAATAATAATAATAATAATAATAATAATAATAATAATAATAATTATCTTTTTATCAACTCACGGTCATACACAGATTGACAAGGTAATACAATGCACAGAAGTTATAGACGTTAGATGACATTTTTAATTATAAAATGTGATACACCAATAATAATACTTATGCAAATCTTTTTATTTCGGCTCAGGGCCATACACAGAGATAGAGTTGATAGATGCAGTACAATACACAAAATGTATAGGAAAGTGATAACAAATTTCAATATTAATAAACGATTGCAAGAGAGCAATTGCTAATAATAATAATAATAATAATAATAATAATAATAATAATAATAATAATAATAATGGATAGACTATAAGAAAGCCTTCGACATGATACCACACACATGGCTAATAGAATGCCTGAAAATATATGGGGTAGAGGAAAACACCATCAGCTTCCTCAAAAATACAATGCGCAACTGGAATACAATACTTACAAGCTCTGGAATAAGACTAGCAGAGGTTAATATCAGGAGAGGGATCTTCCAGGGCGACTCACTGTCCCCACTACTCTTCGTAGTAGCCATGATTCCCATGACAAAAGTACTGAAGAAGATGGATGCCGGGTACCAACTCAAGAAAAGAGGCAACAGAATCAACCATCTGATGTTCATGGACGACATCAAGCTGTATAGTAAGAGCATCAAGGAAATAGATACCCTAATCCAGACTGTAAGGATTGTATCTGGGGACATCAGAATGGAGTTTGGAATAGAAAAATGCGCCTTAGTCAACATACAAAAAGGCAAAGTAACGAGAACTGAAGGGATAAAGCTACCAGATGGGAGCAACATCAAACACATAGATGAGACTGGATACAAATACCTGGGAATAATGGAAGGAGGGGATATAAAACACCAAGAGATGAAGGACACGATCAGGAAAGAATATATGCAGAGACTCAAGGCGATACTCAAGTCAAAACTCAACGCCGGAAATATGATAAAAGCCATAAACACATGGGCAGTGCCAGTAATCAGATACAGCGCAGGAATAGTGGAATGGACGAAGGCAGAACTCCGCAGCATAGATCAGAAAACCAGGAAACATATGACAATACACAAAGCACTACACCCAAGAGCAAATACGGACAGACTATACATAACACGAAAGGGAGGAGGGAGAGGACTACTAAGTATAGAGGACTGCGTCAACATCGAGAACAGAGCACTGGGGCAATATCTGAAAACCAGTGAAGACGAGTGGCTAAAGAGTGCATGGGAAGAAGGACTAATAAAAGTAGACGAAGACCCAGAAATATACAGAGACAGGAGAATGACAAACAGAAAAGAGGACTGGCACAACAAACCAATGCACGGACAATACATGAGACAGACTAAAGAACTAGCCAGCGATGACGCATGGCAATGGCTACAGGGGAGGGAGAGCTAAAGAAGGAAACTGAAGGAATGATAACAGCGGCACAAGATCAGCCCTAAGAACCAGATATGTTCAAAGAACGATAGACGGAAATAACATCTCTCCCATATGTAGGAAGTGCAATACGAAAAATGAAACCATAAACCACATAGCAAGCGAATGCCCGGCACTTGCACAGAACCAGTACAAAAAGAGGCATGATTCAGTAGCAAAAGCCCTCCACTGGAGCCTGTGCAAGAAACATCAGCTTCCTTGCAGTAATAAGTGGTACGAGCACCAACCTGAGGGAGTGATAGAAAACGATCACGCAAAGATCCTCTGGGACTATGGTATCAGAACGGATAGGGTGATACGTGCAAACAGACCAGACGTGACGTTGATTGACAAAGTCAAGAAGAAAGTATCACTCATTGATGTCGCAATACCATGGGACACCAGAGTTGAAGAGAAAGAGAGGGAAAAAATGGATAAGTGTCAAGATCTGAAAATAGAAATAAGAAGAATATGGGATATGCCAGTGGAAATCGTACCCATAATCATAGGAGCACTAGGCACGATCCCAAGATCCCTGAAAAGGAATCTAGAAAAACTAGAGGCTGAAGTAGCTCCAGGACTCATGCAGAAGAGTGTGATCCTAGAAACGGCGCACATAGTAAGAAAAGTGATGGACTCCAAAGGAGGCAGGATGCAACCCGGAACCCACACTATAAATACCACCCAGTCGAATTGGAGGACTGTGATAGAGCAAAAAAAAAAAAAATAATAATAATAATGAACCAAACAAAAACTTCTTTCAGTTTTCTGCTGAAGACTGAAAAAGAAACCTGCAAAATTACTGTGTAAAACGTGTTTCCTTATAGGTATTTACATTTTATGTATTTATTTTTTCCTAACATTCAAAAAAAAAGATGCAAATACTTATAAGTAAACACGTTATACACAGTAATTTTGTGAGTTTCTTTTTCAATACTACTACTACTACTACTACTACTACAAGATAATAATAATAATAATAATAATAATAATAACATATAAGTTTTATTGAAAGGTATTCGCTCATCAGCTGTATGTAACTTATAAATAGCCTTCTCTATTTTTCTAATAATCACTTTCTGCTATTAAAACTGGCGAGTAATAGCAGAGAGGAAGCAATTATTAGAAAAATAAAGAAGACTATTTACAAGTCAAATGCAGCAATATCTTTCAATCAAACTTGTTTGAAAGAGGGTCTCCTTCCAATAAATAATAACTTACAATTATATTTCAGCTACAGCCGATGGGCAGATACAGAATTCAGGTACAGCTTAGTAAAATGAACGAGTGAACGACAACTCTGAATAATAATAATATAATAATAATAATAATAATAATAATAATAATAATAATAATAATAATAATAATAATAATAAGAGCAAAGACGGCATCGATATCTGTTCTGTACCATAGCACGGCCTCCTCGTGATTCCAAGATATCTCTCCTTGGCCAATCTCTTCTTTGACCAAAACCTCCAGAAATTCCAGCCAGCACAGGTCGGAGAGTCTGTTCTCTGCTATAAGCAGCCTCTTATCATTTTGTTCCCCGTCCTACGATCATTACCCGCCCTCTTTTCATTCGTTTAACTTCAAAAATGTCAAACAAATATAGCTCCTGGCGTCGGGACACATCAAAGGCCTCTCCCCTCGCCTTCTACCCTCCCCCAGTTTGCAAAATAGCAAGACAAATGATTTTTTGCCTCAAGATCTTCATCTCGTCTCGTTTCCATCGGGGAGAATGGCGTCTCTGACCCGAAATAAGAACTGGGAATATTGCCTCGCTTATCCGGACAAATCAGTGCGTCTATATATGGGAATGATGGGAATCAGACCAGACCGTTGTTTTTGTCTGTGCGTGAATGATTGTCTGTTTTGAATGGGGGGCTAGGGGAGGGGGGGATTGGCTTCTGGATTCCGACACGTCGTCAGCGTATGCGACGCCACCGGCCACCAACTCGGCCGCCATATCAACCAACCCAGTAAACAGAATGATGAACAAGATGGATTCCACGAAATGAAAAAGTTAATAATAATAATAATAATAATAATAATAATAATAATAATAATAATAATAATAATAATAATAATAATAATAATAAGTATATGTCCTTAGGAAACATGATATACCAGCTACATGCTGAGGAAAAAATTATAATAACCTTACTATACTATAATGTGCATTACGTCTGTCAATCCGTCCGTTTGTCATTCAATCACGGCCAAACGGCTGGTCTGATGGGCATGAAACTTGGCAGGGTTATAGCGGGGACTCCTAAAGATGGTTTATAATGGGGTTTCATCCTACACTCCCCCAACCCCTCCGAAGGGTGTTGGGGGTTGAGAAGGGATTCCCTGAAACGGGGCTGGATCTGCCCGTAGACTCAGTGACTTTACGAGTCACTTATATGAGGAAGCAGATGAATATGCTTTTAGTAAGGATTGGTAAATTGCTAATAATAATAATAATAATAATAATAATAATAATAATAATAATAATAATAATAATAATACTTGCTTTTTCTAAACTTAAATATATTTACATTTACATAACTGTGGATTTGTTTCTCCATTTGAGGCCTCGTGCTACTATGAGGATTTTTTAATATTAATAATAATAATGTTTTTTCTACATTGGCTTTTCATCTGGGCTTAGTGCTGGAAACGGCGAAAAAGAGCCAGGAATAACTTCCGAGACAAAGGTCAAAACGTCTTTT
>NC_087214.1:64890222-64915222 GCF_015104395.2 Macrobrachium nipponense | reverse complement strand
GGATTTAGAACGTTGAGTATAGCCTAGGTCTCCCTAGGCTAGGTTAGGTTAGGTATGGCAAGATGATTACAGTCGTAGTTTGCAGTAACCACATCACATACTGTTAACGGCCTTCTTCCTGGTTTATGCCATACATACCCTTCTCTCATTCCTTTCCTGTCCTATTCTCTCTCTCTCTCTCTCTCTCTCTCTCTCTCTCTCTCTCAATCTGCTTCAGGCCTGGGCTGTGTTTATTCCCACCTTGGAATAAGTGAAAAAGCATTGTGGAGGTTAGCATACCCAATTCTTTCAACAAGATATTAAAAGTGCAGAATTTACTTTTCAGCCACGGCCCATGATACAGCAGTCTGTGAAACTTTCATGGCCTGTGCTGTTGGCACCTATAGTGGTGCCAGATGCATGATCTTGGCTAACTTTGACCTCAAACAAAATCAAAACTACTCAGGCTAGACGGCTGCAATTTGGTATGTTCGATGAGTGGCGGGTGGTTGATCAACATACCAATTTGCAGCCCTCTAGCCCTAGTAATTTTTAAGATCTGAGGGCGAAGAGAAGAAGCGCAGCAATAATTTTCCCATGGCCACACAATCACTCAATGAATCTGCTTCATTCTCTATCATTTTTAGTCTTAGTTGTCAGACTGGCCAAATTGGACACCACTTATAGAGCAAGTTGGTGGCAACGCAAAGTCACCAAAGGGTTAATAAGGGATTTATCGCCAGCCTATACTGTAGAGTGAGTAGTGAAGTGTCCACGAAGTAAGTACCTTAAAGAGTTGTCATCACATTGTGCAGTTCATTTTTTAAGACAAGTATTCCCATATCTAACCATTCTAACAAGCTTGTTGGCTCTTTGCTACGCGTGCTGGAACCCGGGGGCTGCTGTCTCTCAAGGTGGCAGATTATGGGAGTAGCTTCAAAAATGAGCCTAGAATGGGGTTCCAGGAGACAGTATCTTGAAAGAAAATAAACAAAAAAACCTAAATATTGCTCTTCAGGAGAGCTAAATTCTTTCAAAAATTTGGAACAAGAATGGGTTCCAGAAGGCTAAATTATTCAACAAATTTTTAAACTGGAATAAGTTCCAGTAGGCTAAATTCTTCCACAAGAATATGTTCCAGAAGGATAAATTTTTCCATAAAATTTGTAACAAGAATGGGTTCCAGAAGGCTAAATTTTTCAACAAAATTTGGAACGAGAATGGGTTCCAGAAGGCTACGTAAATTTTCCCACAAAATATGGAATGAGAATGTGTTCCAGAAGGCTAAAATTTTCCACAAAATCTGGAAGAAGAATGTGTTCCAGAAGGCTAAAATTTTCTACATAATTTGGAACGATAATCTGTTCCAGAAGGCTAAAATTTTCCACATAATTTGGAACGATAATCTGTTCCAGAAGGCTAAAATTTTCCACAAAATTTGGAACACGAATGGCTTCCAGAAGGCTAAATTTTCCCATTCAAAATTTGAACTCAGAAAGGGCCAAGTTAATCTGTTTTCTTCTTTTTTAAGAAGTGGTATCTCTTCTTTCTGTATTCCCCATCATCAGCTCTTACTTCTCTCTAATGGACGCCACATTTTCTAGAAACTTGAATTTCAAGTCTATGTCCCCTGCAGGGTTGTTCCACACGAGTAGGATTCATCTTCTGCATTAATAATAAAATTAATAATAATAATAACACCAGACAATGCCATGTTCCCCATTTGATGCAGTGTTGCCAGCTCATCTGAGAAACATATCAGGAGTGAGCGTAGATGCGTTTAAGAATAAGCTCGACAAATATCTAAGCTGCATCCCAGACCATCCAAGATTGGAAGATGCAAAATATACCGGAAGATGCATTAGCAATTCTCTGGTAGACATTAGAGGTGCCTCACACTGAGGGACCTGGGGCAACCCGGACGAGCTGTAAGGTCTGTAAGGTAAGGTAAGCCACTGTGATATTTGCAATGTATATATTTGTAGCTGCTTCTTCATAATGTATATATAAGAGTGTACATACCTAATGCCACAGGGAAGATATAATAGGCAGAAATCTGTACAGAGTGCTTTCGCCTTTTCTTGAGGCATTTTCGAGGCACACGCACAAAAAAATTAACAATAATAAAATAATAATAATAAAATAAAAATAAAAAAGTAAAATAACTCAACTGCCTCGATAAAAGGTGAAAGCGCTCGATACGGATTTCTGCCTAGTATTTTCCTGTGGTATTCGCTTATATAATGAAGACTTTTGCATCTACTGTGATTTTTTTAGGCATATATTTATATATGTGTGTGTGTGCGTGTGTGTGTGTGTATGTGTGTGTGTGTGTACATGTCTGTGATGTGTTTATGTTAATTCAGATGCCAATAATTCTGCTCTATAAGAAGGTCATTGCATTTAATTCAAACATTTCGATGCAAAAACTCGCAAGAATCCTCACTTAACTTCCTCTAACGTCAAATTACTAACGAGCAGACACGTAAACCACACCAAAAACCTGCGCTCACTCAAAATAACAAGAACTGAAAAACTGAAGCAAATACTACACAAACGCACTAACACCCACACACACACACAAACCATAACGAAAACACTATAATAGCTCACTGGGGGAGGTAACAACACAACAGCGACCGAAGCGAATTACCAAAATTACTGCTTCCTGTAGTTAGGGGTCAGACTATCAAAGTCGTTTAAAAATTTTATATATATATATATATATATATATATATATATATATATATATATATATATATATTATATATGTATATCTTATTCTCTCTTCTCCTTGCTAGACATGTGACTTATCACGAACTTCTCCTCCAGAGTTCCAGAGTTAATCCAGAGTTCCAGAGGTCCTCCAGAGTTCCAGGGGTCCTCCAGAATTCCAGAGTTCCAGAGGTCCTCCAGAGTTCCAGAGGTTCGCCAGAGTTCCAGAGGTCCTCCAGAGTTCCAGAGGTCCTCCAGAGTTCCAGAAGTCCCCCAGAGTTCCAGAGTTAATCCAGAGTTCCAGAGGTCCTCCAGAGTCTCCGTCCAGAGTTCAGAGGCCTCCTCCAGATTCCAGAGTCCTCCAGAGTTCCAGAGTCCCCCAGAGTCCTCCGCCAGAGTTCCAGAGTCCTCCCAGATTTGGTCCTCCAGAGTTTCAGAGGTCCAGAGGTCCTCCAGAGTTCCAGAGTTCTCCCAGAGAGGTTCCTCAGCCAGAGTTTCCTCCAAGAGTCCAGAGTCCTCCGAGATATTCAGAGTCCGTTCCAGAGTTCTCTAAACAGAGTTCCAGCGGTCCCTGTCGAGTCCAGAGTTTCTTCCAGAGTTCCAGAGGTCCTCCAGAGGGTTCCAGAAGGTTCCCTCCAGAGTTCAGAGGTCCGAGAGTTCTCCAGAGTTCCAGAGGTCCTCCAGAGTTCCAGAGTTCCTCCAGAGTTTCAGAGGTCCAGAGATCCTCCAGAGTTCCAGAGGTTCTCCAGAGTTCCTCCAGAGTTCCAGAGGTCTAGAGGTCTAGAGGTCCTCCAGAGTTCCAGAAGTTCTCCAGAGTTCCTCCAGAGTTCCAGAGGTCCTCCAGAGTTCCAGAGGTCCTCCAGAGAGTTCCAGAGGTTCGCCAGAGTTCCAGAGGTCCTCCAGAGTTCCAGAGGTCCTCTAGAGTTCCAGAGGTCCTCCAGAGAGTTCCAGAGGTCCTCTAGAGTTCCAGAGGTCCTCCAGAGAGTTCCAGAGGTTCCTTATCCCTCACACCGTCGGACTGTGGAACAGACAGCCTCCTCCCAGAGGAGGATGCCGCTGCCGCCGCGCAACTGCAACTTCTTCAGAAGAAGTTCGAGAGAAAAATGCAATGCATAACTACCCCCTGATGCTATTCTTCTGGCATTTCGATACGATTTTGTTGTTTGGAAGCTTCAAGAATTCCAAGTCAGTGGCCCCCTTGGGTGTGCTTGTTTCATATGAACAGGTTTCAGCTACTGAATAATAATAATAATAATAATAATAATAATAATAATAATAATAATAATAATAATAATGAAATAAAAAAATCCTGTCTAAAGTCAAAAGAGGGCTATGTTGACATTTCAGGCCCTTAAAACAGCATCTGAAGAGGCCTTACATAGGCCTTTATTATATCTCCACTTTCTTCACCAACCTGGTATAGAACCATTCAAATATCGCTGATTTCATACCTTTCAGTTCATCAAATTGTTCACAAAGTGAAATCACAAGTTCATTTCCGATTCATTTTTAATGTATTCACCCAGGTGAGGACCGCCCTGCCTGTTACCTGTTACCTGAGAGCACCGCCATGTAGTCCGAATCAATGACGCGCCCTTTGAAGAATGGGCCGCCTTCCCGCCCCCCTTGCTCCCCTGCGTATAATCTATAGCCAGTCTGCCCTCCGTCTCACCTCCCTCTAATCAGAGTTTGAAAAAAAAAAAAAAAAAAAAAGGATGAAATAAATTCTGAACAACACTACGCCACAAATCAGCCTCTCCTTCTACGACACAGACCCCCCCCCCCCACAACAAATCCCCTCCCCTGTCAAGAATAACCCCTTCCCCACGCCCCGACCGACCGACCGACCAACCCTCCTCCTCCTCCTCCTCCTCATAGGTCCCCTTCCAGTCTTTCAGCATTCCAGGGGCTGGGACGAAGTAGTAGGAAGTGGGGCGAGGAGGAAGGAGAGGAGGAGGAGGATATTCGATGAAGGTAAAAGGGTAGGGGTGGAGAGGGGGGGAGAGGAGGGGGGAGGAGGTGGAGGAGGAGGCAGGGACGTATCATATCCAACGGACACACTCGTTTACTATCAGATGACTTTCAGGTGTCCGCAATCCGCCATTCATTCGAGGAGAGAGAGAGAGAGAGAGGGGGGGGGGGGGGGGATCACCCATTGTCCTGCACGGAAGAATGCGAAGCACTTGACGCCAAACCTGTATAAATAATGATGAACTTTGAGAGAGAGAGAGAGAGAGAGAGAGAAAGATGATGAGACGCCACACCCCCCATTGAGCGCATCCCTGTTGCTGCATGCATTTGTGTTTTGCTGGAGATTGTATAACTCTCTCCCCCTACCCCCACCCCCTCCCCAACCCCCCAAATGGTAAGGCCGCATCACCAAGACCCCCCCCCCCCCAACCTACCCCCAACCAACACCCATTACCTTTTTTTATTTATCTTATTCTTCAGATGCACCTGCATGGCTGCTGCTGTTGTCACTGTTTTTTGTTTGTTGGGGGGGGGGGGGGGGGGGCGTCTGTTGCTTACCGCTCTTCAGTCTGCTACTTCGGGTCATAAGGAGACGCGCCCAAGGAGACTCGGGCATCTGTGACCAACGGGGAGAGAGAGAGAGAGAGAGAGAGAGAGAGAGAGAGAGAGAGAGAGAGATTAAAAAAAAAGAAAGGCAAGGCACGTGTAGCGCAATTTGAGAAGTCGAAGAACTGGTATGGAATCATTGATGACAAAAATAAATAAATAAATAACTGAATAAATAAATAAATAAAAATGAGAATAAATTAAAATAAAAAAATGATCAGGGAAGAATCTCGCAGTGTATAGCGGTCTGCAATTAACATCAGGACTTCTCACGAGTCTCTGCGAATATACTGGCTGTTTTTATCCAACATTTCTGCAGCAAACAATATGGAAGAGATGTCACATTTTTTTTCTGACATCATCTAGCATTGACATCATGGCTCGTTGAGAATCGAACCTCAGCGTCGATGGAATAACAACTATTTGTTTCTATACAAAATTCTGCACCAAGAGATAAGGCATCTCTCGTTTGTATGGCGTTTTCACGTTGCATGGAACCACCAGTGGTTATTCAGCAACGGGACCACCAACGGCTTTATACGTGACTTCCGAACCACGTCGAGAGTGAACTTCTCATCACCAGAAATACGCACATCTCTAACCCTTCAACGGAATGCCCGAGAATCGAACTCAGGACCACCTGTAAATTATCCTTTATCAGCCTCGTGATCGGGAAGTATCCCCGAGGTTCACTTCGAGTATCAAACTGCGGTCCTGGGAAGTGATTCCCCTACACGCCTAGATTGAGCAATTACTTTGTCTGGAGTGTGGGTTACGTGCGGATTGGAGGCTGCCCAGTGCCACTGATCAAACAGTCTCTTTGGATGGGCACTTCCAGTGAGTCTGGAGTATGACTATTCTTATATGATGCAAATTATCACGGTGGAATCCAAGATTGATGCAGTGCGGACGGAAATCTGACGAGATATCATTATTATTATTATTATTATTATTATTATTATTATTGTTATGCCAATGACTTGAAGTTCTTTAAGCTTCAAAAGAATATGGTGTGCCTGCGTTAGAAGTAACAGAACTTGGTTATTATTATTATTATTATTATTATTATTATTATCATTATTATTATTATTATTATTCAGGAGATGAACTCTATTCGTATGGAAAAAGCCACCAGATTATGGTGAGCATGTGTTAGAAGTAACATAACTCAATTATTTTTACTATTATAATCATCATCCAGAAGATGAACCCTATTCATAAGGAACAAGCCACCACAGAGGCCATAACTCGAAATTCAAGCTACCAGAGAATACGGTGTTGATTTGAAAGGAGTACCAGGAGGGAGGCAGAAGGAAATACGGAAAGAAGACATCAGTTATAAAAGGAAAACCAACAAAATAATCAATAAACAGATAAAAACGCCATTAAGTCATCACAATACAAGGAGAATAGTTACGCACTGCATCTCAGCTTGAAATTTTTGAGTTTCCAGATTATCCTCGACGAGAGACCACTGATGAAACACGGAAAATATCTCTTATTTCAGCAACGTTCAATTTGTAATACGCAAGGAATAAGTCCAGCGAAATCTAATTCGTAATACGTATATAACCCGGAAGAACTTAATGGAAGGAAACGTATCAAGGCATGCCATTTTCTTACGCGAAATACAGGGAGACGTTTTATTTTCCCCTTAGGTATAATCGCTCAAGACGCAATTTCAAAACGAAAGGAAAAATGAATGAATAAAAACTCACCAGGAAGGACATTATCTGGGGAGAAATCCGACAGGACTTCACAGAACCATCCTACAGACGACTCCTTTCGATTTCGTCTCCACGGACGTGCGCACACACACACACACACACACACGTACACACACACGAAAACACACCTCTTTCTGCACCAGCCTTGTCTGTTCTTTCAGCCTAATCTCTCCAGACCGATAAACTATTGACCACGTTTGGGCTGCAGACGCAAGAGGGAGGGAGGGAGGGAGGGTGGAGGGAGGATCAGGAGAGAGAGAGGGGGGGCCGGGGATGAGGTTGCGACCCGGGCACTTGGAAAAATGTTCCAAAACCGAACTTCACTGCCGAGGCGATATTGGCTAATGGAAGATTTGCGTCCGAGAGATATTCGGTTTAGCCATATACGAGCCGCGACGTGCCGAGATGGCCGGCGTGATTACCAGCATCCCCACTGCATTCCAGCGATGCAATGGCATTCCTGGAGCCGGTGGAATGTCCCGCGGAGGGACGGACGGACGGACGAAGAGGCGTCTGGGTTGACTCCTCCCGACACCTCTGTGGGTTTAGAGGTATAGAGGGGGCGTCGTAGGAATCCCTAAGTTGGAAGGAAGGACGTGTAGGATTATACCCCTACTATCCCCACTGACTATACCCATCCATTTCTTTATTGAGGAAGAGTATATACTTATTATTATTATTATTATTATTATTAATCAGACAGACAAAGAAGCTGGACAGCCAAATAGGTTGGAAGTGGCCAGTGCAACGGATGCTCACTAAAAGGCAGAAAGCACTGCACCTGAGGCGTGAGATGATACGCTCATACTAATCCGTCCCTACCCCTATCCCGTCTTATCACCTGCCAAAGAACCTCTATTTCTCAAAAGAATTCTTTAACGAGATGGCTAAAGATATCATGAGAGAGAGAGAGAGAGAGAGAGAGAGAGAGAGCTTCTTACCTCGACGAGGGTAGGGAAGTGCTAACCCCCGCAGAATAATGCACAGGGTCTCTATTACGGAAGCAGGCTTTCTTTTAGAAAAAAAAAAATTCTCGGCTATATCGCTACACTTATACGGTCTGTCTAGAAATATTTTTCGTTCAATCTTCATTTTCATGTCATTACTTCTATACGTTTTACTCCTCTTTTCCTCTTCTTCTTCTTCTCCTTCTCCTTCTCCTTCTCTTCTTCTTCTACTTCTCCTTCTCTTCCTCCTCTACTTCTTCTCCTTCTCTTCTTCTTCTTCCTCTTCTTCTTCGTCTACTTCTCTTCTTCTTCGTCTTCTTCTCCTTCTCTTCTTCCTCTTCTTCTTCTCCTAATCTTTCTTCTTCTTCCCCTAATTCTTCTTCTTCTTCTCCTAATCCTTCTTCTTCTTCTTCTTCTTCTCCTTCTCTACTTCTTCTCCATCTTCTTCTTCGTCTTCTTCTTCTGCTTCTACTTCTTCTTCCTCCTCCTCATCTTCTTCTTCTTCTTCTCCTGATTCTTCTTCTTCTTCTTCTTCTCCTGATTCTTCTTCTTCTTCTTCTTCTCATTAGTACTTCTTATTCTTCTACCTCTTCTTCTTCTTCTTCTTCTTCTTCTTCTTCTTCCTCTTCTTCGTCTTTTTCTTCCTCTTCTTCGTCTTCTTCTTCTTTTTCTTCTTCTTCTTCTTCTTCGCCTTCTTCTCCTAATCCTTCTGCTTCTTCTTCTTCGTCTTCTTCTCCTCCTCCTCTTCTCCTAATCCTCCTTCATCTTCTTCTTCTTCTTCTTCTTCTTCTTCTTCTTGTTATTCTTCTTCTTCTTCTTCTGGAGCGGCCATACACCTTCAAAAATGACTGTATCACAAGTGACGGAGTCGAGACACTTCCAAGGTAAACGTTTCGAAACAGAAAAAATCTGAGAGAAAAAACGTTCCAGAGTCCTTGACCTTGAAATCAACTCCGTTTCTTACTCGCAGCGGAGAAGAAGGAAATATACAAAAAAAAAAACTCGTTTTGAAAATTCGCTGTGTGGAGAGTGAAAACACTTAAGAAAGCATCGTCTGGAATAAAACACAGCGTGGGGGGAAATGGGGAAAGGGGTAAAAAGAAAAAAAAAAACGTTTTTGAGGAAATGACAGGTAAAACACACGAAAACGTTCATGCTTTGAACATCCCGTATATAAGTAGCTATATGCAAACATGGGATTGACTGTTTTTTGTTTTTGTTTTTCACAGTCTTGTGAATCGCGTTATCGGAAATATATACAATACAAGACCAGAGATGAGAAGGAAGTGGATATACAATAGAATATAGAGTTTTCGGCCTACAGACCAAGCGCTGGGACCTGTGAGGTCATTGAAATGAACATTGATAGGAAGGAGGTTTGAAAATAGTTGCACCACGAATCAATTATCGTTAGAGAGGGTGGAAAGTCAGACGGAAGAACGAGAATACGAACGGAGGCACAGTAAAGGGAATGAAAGAGGTTGCAGCCAGGGGCCCAAGGAAGGGACGCTGCAAAGACCCTAAAATACCTCCTACGGGGTTATACCCCCCTACGGGGCACACCTGTGCTTGCGACCAGGGGATGGAATGCTCACAGTCTTGGACGAAGGTGGTTTCAGCCATTCATTCCGGAATCTCTTGGTCTGTCCGTCTGTCTGTGTGTGTGTGTGTCAGACTGTATAATCCCTGTGACATCCAAATGCCACCAACGCCACCACCCTCCCCCCCCCTCCCCCCCCCTCCAACCCCCCCTACCCACCCAACACACACCTAACCCCGTCCCCTGTACTCCAGCACTTCGCCGTAGAGCCGGTATAGGAACCTCCTGCAAATTATCTAATATAACCGGTTCTGTTATATGCTCTTTCATTTTTTTTTTTCTTTTTTTTTTCTCTTCCCACCACCGCCGCCGCCGGGTGTCTTAACAACGATGCGCCACTTAACATACCTGTGGGGTGTGGTTTCGTGGTATATGGAACGCGAGAGTTGCGTCACCTTGCGTCAGGTAGCCGGATAAAAGGGACAAAAAATATATATAAAAACTCGAAAATGACGGTTCTTTTAATCCTTAGGATTCCAGGAGTCTTGAGGTCCCGTATAGGAGGGCGCATATACGCCTGTATTTATGTCCTCTTCTTCTTCTTCTTCTTCTTCTTCTTCTTCTTCTTCTTCTGCGTAACATGAAGCAGAGGCCTTTGGCCAGTACGTGCAATGGGGAGCCGCTGTTGCCGAGGCCTATCCCTACTACTACTACTACTACTATCATCGTTTCTACGTGACGTCTCGATGCTCCGACAAGATATACCAGGAAATTTGGTATTCGAGAAGATGCGCAATCTTTCGTTCTTCTTAAATAAAATGCTGGACAAACACGAAATGCTCCAATTGCAGAAATGTTTCACCTTTTTCGTTACTCGTGGTGTATTTTTTTAAGATTCGATTCTCTGCTTCGAGGAAGATTTACAGATTTTTTTTTTTTTTTATTGTTTAAAAGTGAGTTTCAACGGGCATTTTTTCAAACGATGCTCAGGCTGATACCCGCGCGAATGTCCCACCTTCAGACGATCCTGTCTCTTCTTCGTGGTAGGATCTCTCTCTCTCTCTCTCTCTCTCTCTCTCTCTCTCTCTCTCTCTGATACACATTGCAGTCTCTTCTTTGTGGATAATCTCTCTTTCTCTCTCACATACACGTTCGTGTCTGCTCTCTGTGGTATAATCCCTATCTTTCTCTCCTCTCCTCGACGCCTCGCTCTCTCTCTCTCATTCTTCATCTCTCAACTCCCTCTCTCCCTGTCTCTTACATACACGTTCCTGTCTGCTCTTTGTGGTATAATCTCTCTCTCTCTCTCTCTCACTCTCTGTCTCTGTCTCTCTCCGTAATATCTATATATATATATATATATATATATATATATATATATATGTATAGTGTGGCACAGTGTCGTTATTCCAAAAGACAATAACTTAATAATACTTAAGAAAAAGGCACGAAAACGGATAATAAGGAAGAAAGGGCGGGAAAGGGAATAATACGATAATGAGTTTTTCTTAGTGAAGGGATTTTGTTACTACCAAACATTAGGCTTTTAGCCATTAGACATCTGGTTTTCATCTCCCCCAAAAAGCCTCTGTCCGTACCAGCGATTAGTGACCAACAAGAGATTATAGTCGACGGAGGGATATCGCCAGGCACCTTGCGAGAAATTGGAAACTACTCTCAATTAGCGCCTATGACTAATCGGCGTTCCCTTCGTGAACAGGTCAGAGAGAGCCATCTGGCATACGTTAAAAAAGGAATTCTATGACCCGTTGTCCAAAGGAGGGGTAGTGCCGAACTCTTAAGTGCTCCACCCTCTCGAGATAGACCTAAGGACTTCGACGAATCAAAAGCCATGAGTCTTGGTCATAAGACAGCCCAAAAGAAGTATCAACGAATGACCTATGAGGTTACTAAGGGATACGCCCCTAAGAAGCAGGACATGAAGAAGGAGGCGTATACAAATTCAAAGCCTACGAATTACTGTAGAAGACCTGACAGGAAGGCGGTCTTGTATAATGTTTGCAGCCACTAAGGCACAAGAAGTCTTTCAGAAAATGCCACACCCAGTCAAATCCAAAAATCCAAAGGAAAGGTGGGCTAAGGAGATTTCAACTGAACAAAAAAGGCGAGACAGAGAGAGAGCAGGGAGAAAAGGGGAGCAGAAAAAAGAAAAAAAGGGGAACAGAGAAGCCAAGAGAGAGAACAACCGGGGAGCCTGAGGGGAGAACTGAACAGTGGCATGGCCGTGAAACAGAGAAAGACAGAAGAATCCCCAGAAGAAGAACAAGTGCAAAAGTGTGGTGTGCGAAGCAATCAAAGACAGTGAAAGTGACAATCAATACTCAGTAAATTCCCTCGTGCCTATAGACTCGTAATTGCAACAAGTGCCAATTAAGTGTTTTATCAGTCCAAAAGCCCAGTAACTCAAAAGGTGGGAAAACAAAAAAAACTTTATAAAGATCCCAGCGAAGAATAAACTTAATGCAAAGAAACATATCAATCTTCATTTCTCATCCAAAACGATAACCCTTTTGCTAAATTAATATCATGAGCTTTCAGCTAAGGTAAGAAAAATTTATATAAGTCTAATTCCCCAAAGTACAGCCTCCACGGCGCACGTTACCTTAGATCTGTGCAAAGAAAGTAAGTACCGTCACAGATTTATTGGTGGCAGAGCGATGGGATACGATGAGGAATAAAGATTGATATAGTGGACAAGATTAATTGATGTCGATAGGATAGGAAGAGACAAAAGACACAGCAAAGAAATGGTGATTAGCGACGTGATACGAAGACACGAATGACAGTTAAAGACAGCGGCTGCGAAACGGAATCAAAAGTTTAGTGTCGGCATAAGAGATTTCAATCCAATTCACGCCACTCGAAAAAGAAAGTTCTACCCCAAGACAGTTACAGTGCTTCCCCAAATACAAGGACAGTTACCGAGTTTGTAACCAAAATAAAAAGCGCTCCAAAAAAAGCCACCACACTTTGCGAAAGTAAAACTCCACTCTGAAGAACAAGAACAGTCGTTCCACTAGAAGAACAAGATGTCGAACGCATAAAAGAATATATCAAGAGGAAAGAACAACAATTCCGAAAACGCATCAGTCAACGCAATCGAGAGAGAGAGAGAGAAGTCCCCTTCCCGCAGACGTAACAACGCATCATTCACGCGCTGGTAGGCGAACGCAAGCTCCGTCAGACGTAAACCCGGGAGTCGAAGACGACGAAAGAAGTTAAGTCCAAAATAATATCCTCACACTTACATAACATCAAACTTTATTGAAAAATAAAATTACGCGATTAACATTTCAGTTAGACAATTTCTGGTATTTCAAGATTAAAAGATTTCACTCTGAACCTTTTTTTGGCAACGAAACTACGATATTTCTTTAGTTTACTAATTATAACTAATCAGCTACTAAGACCTTTTCCCGAACATTTGTATTTACTAACCAATAACTTTAAAATTTTAATTTCTAATTTTGATTGTGTCATTTTATGTTATTTTTTGTGATTTTGGTTGTTTTGCGATTTCTTGTACTTTGTTTTGTTTTTTTTGTTTTAGTATTTGCTTTACTTTTATTCGTTACGTCGAATGAATGTTTACTGTTTTTTGTTTTTTATTTGTTTGTTTAGGATAACAAGGGTAATTCACGGGAGGTCTCTCGTTAGCGTACACTTTACGGTCAGTTCAGTATCGTTTGTTTTACCAGTACTGTTAAAAGGGTTTTGTTGTGTTTAAGAATCGCTTACCGGTACGTAAGACTGAGAATATTTCTGGGAAAATTCTTTTATTTTTTATGGTGATCGAATACTTTAGTAAAAACAATTTATTGTTATTATCATTTTCTTTTGGGATATTACTGTCATAACTTTGATACTTTTAATGATACTCAGTACTTAAGAAAATTTCCATTAACGAGTCGATGGTCAAAGGGAGACCGATCACCTTATCAGAACGTAAGAACGCCTGTGCTCACGAGAAGTCAAACAAGGAAATTAACCATGCCGGAAGGTACACAGTCCGCGAATTCGAGCGCAGCAGTAATGGGAACACAATGGGACATGTGATTAATCACATAGCTAAATTTTGCGGAAGAAAAAAGGATGGTCAGTTAGCTTGTAACTTAGAGAAACTGGATAGAGCAAGTGGAGACACGCCTAGATAGCATAACGGGGACAGATAGAGAAAAGCTTATTGAAGCCAAGAGTTATCTGATTTGGAAGCCGGAGGAGACTTAGAACGCTACGTCCACTCCGAGACTTACCGAGATCTTAAGAATTGGGAAGAACTGAAACGGTATTTTAGGAAGGTTTATTCCACAGTTGGTGAAAGAGATCCAGTTACTAGCTTGGCAAGGATAGTGCGTCAATTTAAGTTAGACGAAAGACGTTATCAAGAGTTTAGCTCTCAGTTGTTATAACAAAAATATGAATGAATGGGGTAACTTCATGAATCCACAGGTTGGATAGAGGTAGAAGGAGGCAAGCAAAAAATGCTAATGAGTCATGTTAAAAAAATATTTAGACTAGCAATAATGATTGGAAGCCTGCCTACGGAAGTTATTGCAAGGATGACTCGTAAGTGGGAGACATCCGATGATGTAGCAGAGATTGAAGAGGAGGAAACAAAAATCCTAGGTAGAAGACCTGAAGGGAATCCTATATACAGACCTTTAGTCGCTTTAGGACAAAAAGAAAGAGGTCCAAATAGATCTAGGACACCATCTAGAAATCAGAATAAGATGCCAGGTAAATCTTCTCAAGAGGAGGATCGACAGTCACGTGTTATAACTGTCAGAAGAAAGGACATTATGCCAGTGACTGCCGAGGGATAGCCTTCTGTCCTTTCCATAAGAAAACAGGACATAGTGATCGCAGAATGCAGAAATAAAATTTGTTTCAGCTCCTAGAGGTAGATCTCAGTCGAGAGGCAGAGGTAGAAACCAAAGTCAATCTCCCCCACCTAGAGGAAATGGAGATTCCGTCCCAAATAGATATGCTAATCAAACAGCAAGCATAGGGTATCAATCAGTTCAGCCAAGGTCAGACGACGCAATGGGAAATTTTCTGCTTACTGGTACAAGAATCTTCCTCTATAACGAGGGAGAACGTCCGGAATGTCAAGGCCTAAGCCCAGCTACACAGGTTTAGCAAAGTTGATGTAGGGAATGAATATAATTATAGACCATTATTTCCCGCACATGTCGGTCTAGAGAAACCTATTGTTACATTCTTTGATACAGGAAGTCCTAAGAATATAATGTCAGAAAAGGTGTATCGATTGTATTTTTCTCACTTAAGTTTGAATCCAGCGGTAGATGTAGAATTACAGACGTCCAGGGTAATGATATTCACGTAATTGGACAGTTAGATTTTCCATTTAGGCTAGGAAGAATTGCTCTAAGAGAAAATGTTCTGGTAGCCAGAGATATACAATTAGCTTTTGCTCATTTGCTGATAGGTTATCCAACTATGGCTAGACAAGGGATAAGCATGATGCCCCAAGAGAACAACTAGTGATTACAACGGTCGTGAGATTTCTAGAATACCAATATGCAAGTCAATTAAAGAACCCAGACTCAAGAGAATCCCACGATGAAAGGTATCTTAAAGAAGGATAAGACGGAAGGAAGATATCCAGAATGCATCACGAGTTCACAACAGATCATTAACCTCTTAGAATCAAATCAATGCACTTATTTAAAGTTAGAAAGGGAATTAGACTTAAACCCAGAGAAAGTACTTGGGTAGAATGTACGGTAAATCCAATTTTTGAAGGGAAGGAAATTCTCACGCTTACTGAAAAGTCGCAAGTAAATGGAATACATTATTCTTCTAGGTTACATGAACGTGCAGACAGAGCAAAATAGCATTACAGATACGAATAACAGAGGAGGAAAGGTTAAATTAACACCAGGTAGAGATAGGCCTAGCAGAAGTATACTCCATACCTATCCGAGTTGTAGAAAGGGAAACAGTAGCCGCGATCAGTAAAGGAAATGAAAATTATGCCCAGGACATAAAACTGAGAAGAGCTAAGATAGGATTTCATTTAAAGGACATTAAGGAAAACCATGTTAGAGAAGAATTCATAGACTTATTGTGCGAATATAAGGATATAGTCGCTCTTGACGGCGACACCTTGGGAAATACACGCGAAATAACGCACAAGATAGACATTCCATCAAACACAAAGCCAATTTACATACCAGCTTATAGAGTAGCACATTCCCAGAAGGAAATCATTGAAAGAGAAGTACAAAGAATGAATAGGCAAGGAATAATAGAACCATCTAAATCCCCATGGTCTTTTCCACTTTTGCTAGTTCCTAAAAGGGACAAAAAAACTTATAGAATAGTTTGTGGATTTCAGAAAATTGAACCAAATTACTGAAAAATGATCCTTATCCAATGCCGTCAATGCGAGATCTTATCGCCACTATAGGGTCCAAGAGATACTATTTCACCACAATAGATTTATTGCAGGGGATTCTTGCAAATCCTCTAGACGAAGAAAGTAAACCTTTGACTGCTTTTTTCCACTAGTAACGGCAGATACCAGTATGTAGAATGCCCTTTGGTCTAAAGTCAAGTCCGGTAACTTTTGTAAGATTAATGGATAAAATTTTGGGCGATTTACTAGGCAAGGACGTACACTGTTACATAGATGATTTGGTAATAGCAACAGATACTATAGAGGAACATAGGGAACTTAGTCAGAGAAGTCCTAAAGAGATTAAGAAAAGCCAACCTGAAGCTTAAACTAAAGAAGTGTAACTTCCTTAAAAGGAAAATAGACTACCTTGGTCATACACTAAGTGAAAAGCGGCGTAGAAGTAAACGACTAAAGATTAAGTCAATTAAGGAATATCTACACTCAGTGCAAGAAGGACGTAAAGTCATTCTTAGGTTTAGCAGGTTTTTACCGCAAGTTCATAGGGAACTTTGCAGTCATATCAGCTCCACTAACTGAACTTTTAAAGGAACACGTATCATTTACATGGACAGACAAGCAGCAAGAAGCTTTTGATGAATTGAAAGAAAGATTAACACATCCCCCAGTACTTAGCTTTCCAGACTTTGGCAAAGAATTCTTTTTAGCCACGGACGCAAGCCACATTGGTATAGGAGCATGTTTAATGCAAAGACAAGATAACAAGTATAATGCCATAGCTTATTACAGTAGGAAATTAAAGGCCCTCAGAAGTGAACTACTCAGTAACAGACCTCGAGTCTCTAGCTATAAATAGACGCTTTAAAGCATTTCAGATATATCATTTTTGGTTACAAGATAACCGTGTTCACGGATCATTCAGCTGCAGTAGAAATGTTAAAGAAAACCCTACTCGGACGAAGAGCCCGTTGGTTCATGACAGCCCAAGATTATGACATAGAAGTGAAATATGTCCCTGGGAAGACGAATAAGGTAGCAGATGCATTATCAAGATATGTATCACAAGGTGATAGTATAAATATGATAAGTCAAGAAGAAGAAAAGAATGAAACAATGTGCAATGACGTAAATGTACTCACCATGCATTATACAGAGGAGCTTTCCCGGCAAAATTTCATAAAGGAACAAGAAAGAGATGAAGATATAAGGGAACTGTTTAAATACGTTAGAAACGAAAGAAAACACAGCCAACAAGAATTAACCGAACTAGGTAGGAAGGTTGGATGTCCCACAGATGCACTAACGGACATAGATGGCGTATTAATTTGGATGTGTCACGAATATGATCCATTTGGTCAATTTCTAGGTGTACTGCACAAAAGGTTAGTACCTAAGAGTCTAAGAAAAAAGGTCATTGAGCTAATGCACGACGATGACATGAGAGCTCACCCAGGAAGGGATGAGACAATTAGACTAATCCAGAGAACTTTCCATTGGAAGGGAATTCACAAGGATGTTAGTAATTATGTGAAGAGCTGCAATACATGCAACAGCTACAAGGGAAGAACAGACAAGGAAGTACCACTAGGGAAATATCCTATCCCACAGACTCCTTTCGAAAGAGTATCTATTGATCTATCACTAATCTCCATACCACGAGTAAAGGGAATAAGAATATACTAGTATGTATCGACGCGCTCACGAGATATACAGAGTTGGTACCACTAACTAGTAAAAGTGCCAAGGAATGTGCAACCGCTCTCTTTGATAAGATATTTTGCAGATATTCTGCCCCACAGCTCATTATTTCTGATAATGGGACCGAGTTCAACAACTCGTTAGTTCAAGAAATTTGTAAACGCCTTTAAGGTAGAAAAAGGTAGCGATACAGCCGTATCACCCAGCTAGCAATGGCTTAGTAGAAAGGAATAACAGGAAGGTTTTAGACGTATTACGTCACACAGTAGGACAGGATCCTGACTGGGACGTCAATTTACCTTTAGTCCAATTATCATTAAATGCAAGGCATCATACGAGTACTCGAGCAACTCCCATAAAAGCTTTGATGGGATATGAACCCAGATTACCTTATGCATGGCTGAATCAGCCAATACAGCCAAACTACTCTGAAGATATCATGAAGATAAGAATCGGGAACTTTAAAGTAATCCACAAGCAATTGCACAAGAATTTAGAAGAAGCCCAGCAGAATATGATAGAGAAGCATCAAAAAGGTATTAAGGCCTGTAGACACAAGAAAGGGGATGAAGTCTATATTAAGAAGGAAGTAAGAAAAGTGGTATAATTATAAGTTAGCCACAAAATTCACAGGACCATACAAGGTCGTAGACGTACAAGAAACTAAGATAAAGGTTAAGAAAATGAATAACCAAATGCTTCCACATATGCTGAATCATTAGAAGAAGAAGAATTTTGGATAAACAAGGACAAGGTCAAGAGAACCAAAGAAGTTGAAGAATCCGAAATGACAGAGACGTCAGAAGAAATTCCAGAAGAAGGAACTAGATATAACCTAAGAAATAGAAGAGTCACTTTTCAGTGAAACAGAAGAACAAACCCATTAATTCATCCAATTATTCCCATGTATTTATTTGATTTCGTTATTGCTAAGTTTACCTTCATCGGTCGACTTAGGAATAATCTTTTATTGTACAATTCTTACTTTAATTAGTCGGTTTGTAGCAATTTTTTTTTGGTTAAGTGCACTTAACTTCAAATTTATTTTGACTTGAAGGGAATTATTTGGGTATGTAAGAAACGGTTCAATGCGTAGTATAAGAATTTTAAGACGTATATTAAGTTTAATCGTTCCATAAGACATTCTTAGAAGTAAAAGAATAAATAAGACGGGTTAAGATAGATATTAAGAGATTTTAAGATAAGACAATTCGTTTCAGAAATGATTATAATTTTGAAGGGGTAATTAATACACTTACTTTGTTCAATCCATTAGATGTTGATTGATGAAAAAACTTACTAATAAGATATTAATTGATGAAGACTCACTAACAAGAAGTTAATTGATGAAGACTCATTAACAAGATAGTAGTTGTTGAAAACTTACTAACAAGATATTGATTGGTGAAAGCTTACTAATTGTTATCACAGTAGAAGAAACCTACAAGTATTAACCACTAACCGGTCCTTTAACGAGTTGCCAATTTTGTTTTAGTATCAAGCAGTGAAGTTATATTGTTTAATGTACACAGTTACTCAGAAATTACAGTAAGAATGTCCAATGAAATTTTGCATAAACACAATACAATCTCAGTAGGAAGTCAGGACACACCTTGTTATTGCATACAAATACACAAGGATATTTTCTCCCAGGACTTGTCTCCAAGCAGCAGTTCGCAGCAAACAAGAAGCCATCAAGTGTCGTCAACAAAGAACGAAATTTATTTTTCCATAAAGAAAGACGATATCCACCTAGATAGAATAGGACTGAGGACTGAACCAATCATGTACTGTAAACTTGGATAGTTACCATTATTTTTTGCTTCTACCATGCATTTATATAACTTATGACTTAAGGGCTTATGTATGTTTAACTTTCAGTTTTCTGTTGGTGATTTATTTTGTTTGCATTCAGTTTCATGTTTCTTAATGTGATTTACTCATATTTGAATTCAGTTTGATGATTCTTTTAATATTACTTAATCAAGTACTTGTTCATATTCATATTCAGTTTTTATGTTTCTCTGAATGTTACTTACTCAAGAATTTATTCATGTTTACATTCAATTTTGATTGTTGCCCTTAATGTTACTTAATCAAGGATTTGCTCATGTTTACATTCACTTTTGATGTTTTTGAGTCAAAGTTTCAATATGATTTCAAGAAGCATAAGTTAGGAGTCCTCATTGTAGGTATAATATTTGCTTCAGCTTAGATAACGCTGTCGGAAGTCAGCGAGGTAGCGGGCCGAGACTGTAATAGTGTGGCACAGTGTCGTTATTCCAAAAGACAATAACTTAATAATACTTAAGAAAAGGGCACGAAACGGATAATAAGGAAGAAAGGGAAAGGGAATAATACGATAATGATTTTTCTTAGTGAAGGGATTTTGTTACTCCAAACATTAGGCTTTTAGCCATTAGACATCTGGTTTTCATCTCCCCCAAAAAGCCTCTGTCCGTACCAGCGATTAGTGACCAACAAGAGATTATAGTCGACGAGGGATATCGCCCAGGCACCTTCGAGAAATTGGAAACTACTCTCATTAGCGCCTATGACTAATCGGCGTTCCCTTCGTGAACAGGTCAGAGAGAGCCATCTGGCATACGTTAAAAAAGGAATTCTATGACCCGTTGTCCAAAGGAGGGGAGTGCCGAACTCTTAAGTGCTCCACCCTCTCGAGATAGACCTAAGGACTTCGACGAATCAAAAGCCATGAGTCTTGGTCATAAGACAGCCCAAAAGAAGTATCAACGAATGACCTATGAGGTTACTAAGGGATACGCCCCTAAGAAGCCAGGACATGAAGAAGGAGGCGTATACAAATTCAAAGCCTACGAATTACTGTAGAAGACCTGACAGGAAGGCGGTCTTGTATAATGTTTGCAGCCACTAAGGCACAAGAAGTCTTTCAGAAAATGCCACACCCAGTCAAAATCCAAAAATCCAAAGGTGGGGCTAAGGAGATTTCAACTGAACAAAAAGGCGAGACAGAGAGAGAGCAGGGAGAAAAGGGAGCAGAGAAAAAAGGGGAACAGAGAAGCCAAGAGAGAGAACAACCGGGGAGCCTGAGGGGAGAACTGCAGTGGCATGGCCGTGAAACAGAGAAGGACAGAAGAATCCCCAGAAGAAGAACAAGTGCAAAAGTGTGGTGTGCGAAGCAATCAAAGACAGTGAAAGTGACAATCAATAACTCAGTAAATTTCCCTCGTGCCTATAGACTCGTAATTGCAACAAGTGCCAATTAAGTTTTATCAGTCCAAAAGCCCAGTAACTCAAAAGGTGGAAAAACTTTATAAGTATCCCAGCGAAGAATAAACTTAATGCAAAGAAACATATCAATCTTCATTTCTCATCCAAAACGATAACCCTTTTTGCTAAATTAATATCATGAGCTTTCAGCAAGGTAAGAAAAATTTATATAAGTCTAATTCCCCAAAGTACAGCCTCCACGGCGCACGTTACCTTAGATCTGTGCAAAGAAAGAAAGAAGTACCGTCACAGATTTATATATATATCTATATATATATATATTACGGAGGAAAAAATTAAAGGCGAGAAAGCCAAGAACTTTCGGTCAAACACGACCCTTTACTCAGGCATCACGTTTTATATACTTCGTGGTCAAGTTATTCATATATATATATATATATATATATATATATATATATATATATATATATAGATATACATATATACATACATAAAACACCCACACATATAAATATATCTATATAAATATTATATACATATTATAAATATATATATATATATATATATATATATATATATATATATATATATATATATATATATATATATATATATATATATTACGGAGAAAAAAATTAAAGGCGAGAAAGCCAAGAACTTTCGGTCAAAACACGACCCTTTACTCAGGCATCACGTTTTATATACTTCGTGGTCAAGTTATTCATAATATTATATATATATATATATATATATATATATTATATATATATATATATATATATATATATACACATATATTACATACATAAAACACCCACACATATAAATATAAAATCTATATAATTATTATTATACATATATATATATATATATATATATATATATATATATATAATATATATATATGTATATAAAGACATCACTACGCAATAATTACTACCAGCGTAGTACCTAACGCCCCCAGTATACGCCAGGAAAGTTGTTCCATCAACTGATATTATGACACATGATGAACGCGTGTGGGGCGAGGTGACGCACCTCTTCGGCGTCCCCTATATCCCAGGCCCAGGGAGTAGTAGTAGTAGGACACTGCGACCTCTCTGGTGCCATTACTGACCTTGGCATCTGTAACACCAGTCGAATCGATCCGTCTCGAGGTCCATATAATCCTCCGTTTGGGGGAGCGTGGTGGCAGTGCGAGAGAGAGAGAGAGAGAGAGAGAGAGAGAGAGAGAGAGAGAGTTCCAGACATGATTTGTATGGGTGGGCGTTTACGCTTGATCTTGGTTCATTCCTGTATCTCAATACTCTCTGAATAGAATCATTCGGCCAAGAGAGAGAGAGAGAGAGAGAGAGAGAGAGAGAGAGAGAGAGAGAGAGAGAGAGAGAGAGAGAGAGTTTTTTGTAGACAACCTGCAGCCCTCTCTTTTAAGAACACACGATTGTACCAGAGCCTATTTGTCTCCTTGATCCATTCCTGTACCTCTTAATAATTTGGGAATGATACAGAAGGGCCAATTAATACAGACAACATCTGGCTTTTATGAGATTTAAAAAAAAAATGTGGAGATTGCAAAGAATCCAAATCTTCTTGTTGGCAAGTGTGTGTGGAAATCCGTAGTCAATCATTTGAAAACCATCGCTAAAATAGAATAACTGATATTCTCACATGCCATACTGAATTTATGAATGGGCGTAAGTTACTACAATCAACGAGGTCCCTTTCTCCAGCAGATTCTGACTGACCTGTCCTGAAATGGCACCTGCTTGAGGCCAAGATTGGGTGAAAATTAATCTTTTTCACAGAATATACAGGGCGAACTTAACCAGGAAATCTTACTTTCACCAAGCAGACAACATATATATATATAATATATAGTAATATATCTATTATATTGCTATAAACATTACACACATATATATATATATATATATATATATATATGCATATAAAAACATATAAACACATATATATGTTTACATATATACTCACACATATATATAGTGCATGTATTTATGCATTTAAATAACATATTTATATAAACACATATATGTATACACATATATACACATATAGAAAGACAGACTTATATACATATATACATTATACATACAAATATACATACACCTTTACCATCCCCATAAAAGCGCATAATGGCCGCACCATTATTGTAAGCCATTATCACACCCTTTCACGCCCAAAAGTAATTAATGAATAAATAAATAAATACAAATAAAACAAATAAATAAAATCTTTCAAACGCGCGTTTTTTGCACATTCGGTGATTCCACATTGTCGAGCACATGTAAGCCACATGCGATGAATTCGGGGGTATTCATTTCTCTCATCTCTATCATCTCTCTCTCTCTCTCAATCTCTCTCTCTCTCTCTCTCTCTCTCTCTTTTCCGCGTCAGAAGTACAGCTTCGATAGCTTAGGTCGACTCGTGGTAGACTACTACTCGCTGGTTGACAGGTGATCGTGGGGCAGGCATTGCTTTGCCCGCGGATTTTGAAGGGTATATGTGAATATAGATCATATTTAAATAATAATAATAATAATAATAATAATAATAATAATAATAATAATACATCTTGATGAGACATAAGAACAACTGACATAAACCAAGAAATAATAATAATAATAATTATATCTTGATGGAACATACGAACAAATGACACAAACCAACAAATAATAATAATAATAATAATAATAATAATAATAATAATAATAATAATAATAATAATAATAATAATAATAATAATAATACATCTTGATGGAACATACGAACAAATGACACAAACCAACAAATAATAATAATAATAATAATAATAATAATAATAATAATAATATAATAATAATAATAATAATAATAAGAATGAAATGAAGGGGTTGCTACTAGGGGCCCAAAACCCAAAAAACGGGACGCTGCAAAGAACCTTCAGTAATGCCTGCAGTGCACCGCATGACGTGCACTGACGGCACTAAACCCCTACACATAACTAAATCATCGGATGTCAGTCGAGTTACGAGTGACGATCATCTGGCGATATCCACGCGGGCACCGAACGTACGTACGTTGAGTAAGCACACCCGCGCGAACAAAAAAAAAAAAAAAATGTAGAAACATCAGTGGAGACGCAGTTCAGTCAGTCAGTCCAGTCGGCTGCTGCTGACACAGGTCATTTTAATCGTCTTACGACGACGACGACGACGACGACGACAAAAAAAAAAAAAAAAAAAACAAAAAAAAACAAAAAAAAGGAGGTGCTTTTTTGGCTTGCTTGTTTTTTTTTTTTTTTTTTTTTTTTTTTTTTTTTGGTGATTTTATTATTATTATTATTTCACCGTTTCACCTCCTTGGGTTTAGATACGTCTTTGTGGATGACATTTCATTTTTTTTATTCTTACCATAGGGTAAATTAGATGTGTACATACATACATACATAACCTACATACAGATACACTTGTACATACATATACATACCATATATATATATATATATATATGGATATATATATATACAAAACGTACAATATATAGATATATATATATATAACTATATATATAATATATATATATATATATATATCTATTATATATATATAAAACAAACCCCATTTCTCTAAAGTGAAAAGGGTCGAGTATATATAAATAAAGAAATAAATAAATAATAAAAAATATATATAGATATACATGTATATGAATACACTTTTCTCCTTATAGGGAGTGGTTCAAGATATATTCGGTTCTAAGCAACTCAGCTTGCCCCATGCCCATCATATGCGACCGAGTTGCTGCCCACCGCAGTCGATCATCCACGAGGTGCCAAAAGGGGCGCGACTGGATTCAGAGGAGGAATGGAGCCTTTGGTCGTCGCGTTAGTGCTGGGAGTGTCATAACCGATAGGTCTCATGTAAATTGGCATGAGAACTAAGAGAGAAAAGTCAGCTAGAAAGCTTATGGAGAGAGAGAGAGAGAGAGAGAGAGAGAGAGAGAGAATTCGTACCCAATTCATCGGGGATTCTGCCGTCCGATAACTGAAGTGTTTCGCATCCCGAAAAGCTAATTAACATATGAGAGAGAGAGAGAGAGAGAGAGAGAGAGAGAGAAGAGGATAGAATCCGCGCGAAACGGCATCCTCGCAAATAAATGCGTAATAAAATAAAAAGAAAAGGAATAAAAGTAATATTTATCATAT
>NC_087214.1:64877722-64885222 GCF_015104395.2 Macrobrachium nipponense | reverse complement strand
TGGAACTAATCAGGTCCACACCTTGAAGCAATGACAATCCTTAAGTGACACACCTTAGGAAGCCAATGACTAGGGACACCAAGCTGGCTTGGAATGCATGACATCAAGGCCACCACCTTGAAAGCATGACATCAGGTTCCACCAGTTGATACCCTTGAACGCATGGTTGAACGATCAGGTCACACCCTTGAAAAATTTTGAATATTAGAAGTCACCAATCCTTGTGTCAAGCCCATTGACATCTAGGTTCACACCTTGAATTTTGACATCAAGTGTCAGGCAACCGTTGAAGCTTGTTACCATGAATTTTACAGCATAAACACCTTGAAGCATGACATCAATGTCACCCTTGAAGCTTGAATCCCACCTTGACACCTCAGGTCACCTTGAAAGAGGCATGAAATCATCATCAGGCACACTTGAAAGCATGACATCAGGTCAAACCTTGAAGCATGACATCAAGACGAAGTCAAAATATAGAAAGTAGTAACCCCAATACGTAGGAAATGTTTAGCCTCGCTGTCGAAATTCTCAGTTCCCACGGGTCCTTTACTCCTCACACCGGTGGGATGTGGAACAGTTTCCCTCTATTTATTTATTTGATTGTTAATTCTATTTTCTTTTTAAATCAACCTTCTGTGTTTCTTATTACCTTGTGTTACCGCTTGCAAATGAACACCCTATGCATTGGCCCCTGTGGTGGGCTTGTTCCATATGAATGGGGTGCATCTTCTGAACAACAACAATAATAATAATAACAATGATAATAATTGTTAAATCCACAATGATGTCAGTACCATATATATATAGATATATATATATATATATATATATATATATATATATATATATATATATATGGATGTCTTCACCTTTTTAGTGACTCAAGGTATTTTTATAAATAATAATAATAATAATAATAATAATAATAATAATAATAATAAGTAATAATCATCATCATCATCATCATTATCATCATCATCATCATCATCATCATCATCATCATCATAATAATGAAACCAAAACAAAAACTTCTTTCAGTTTTCTTCTGAAGATTGAAAAGAAACCCACAAAATTACTGTGTATAACCGTTTTATTCACCCGTTAATAAGTATTTTTACATTTTATTTTATTATTACATTTAATTATAAAATGTAAATAATTATAAGTAAACACGTTTTATACAGTAATTTTGTGGGTTTCTTTTTCAATAATAATGATATTGATAATATGGAGGACATTCGTGCCAAGCTCATCTACCCTGACCCTAGATACAAAGCGTAGCGTACTCTTAGTAGACGAACGCTGGCTGGCTGGCTGGCAGAAAAAAAAGTGGGGTGGGACGCTTAATGATAATCCCCCAAATGCTCTCCTCCTCCAGATCTGTGGTTTCACGTTGCAAATGAACCACAGCCGCTGATCTGACTGTTGTAAGCACAGATGACACTGTCAAAATGCCAGCGAGGAGGGGAGAGAGAGAGAGAGAGAGAGAAGCTACCACCACTCATTGAGGATTATCTAAATGGCCCGCCAGAGACGGCTTCGAGGTATCCGTTACGACAAAAGAGCCGCGGGGAGACAGCGGGTGTAAGGTTTGTTTTGAAGGCGCGTTCTCTTCGACTCGATTTTGCATATCCATTACGGTCCACTGGCGGGGCACGTTTTCTATGCGGATGCCGAGAGCCCGCGGGCGGTATCTGGTAAGGTTTCGTCTCGAAGACTGCATGGGAATTTCTGTATTTTTTTACGTGTTTTCTACGCAGATCGAAGAGAACCGTCTACCAGCGATTCGTGTGGTTTGTTTTGGGGGTGTGTTCTCTCTCATTAATGCAAATGCTGGCCGATTGATTTTTTATCTCTTACTAAAACTGACTTCACAAGATTTAGGGTTCTTGACGTCGTAATGAATTTTATAAAACTGAACATACATATATACATATACATATATATATATACTTTTTTTTAAAGAATTTCATATAAGTATATCTAAAAATATATATCTGAAAAGAATTTCGTGCTTGTAATTGGACGGAAATACTCGATGCGGCATTTGGATATGTAAACCGATAAAAATTCTAGATTAACGGGCGATGGAGAGTTTAGTTGAAATATACGTAGGTCACTATTTTCATTACACCTCTCTATCATTCATCTTCTGCAGAGATAAGCAAAAAATATAAAGAAACCTCGAACGATCTCTAAACTTGACAATCACTGTATATCCACTGATACAGTGATTGTCAAATTAACAAATATGTGCATAAATTACAATAAAAACTGAAATATTCTAGAAGTAGTGTACCTGTACGATATGAAAATTAGGGGCATATTCAAGTGACTCTACAAATGTAGTCATATTTATATCATACGCGTTACAAAGCGCTGTGGTACACCATTACTCATTTTACGATTGCATCACGCATATGTCACAGCCATTACACAATGCTGTGTAAATGTGGTGCTCAGTATCCGTAGACCATTCGTAACACTCTTGGGGAAAGATTGAAGTTTGAATGCATACTGTGTTTTACAATGAAGACACCTTCACTGGAAGGAGAATCCATTCGTCCTTTATCTCTTTCTAACCATCTCATTATTTAGACGAATAAGTTTTGCCACAGAGTGTTCGTTACGGAGTGAACTGTCGTGTCTGAACTATATATGAATGGCGCTGGAGAACAATACCGGAAACGGGTTATTTTAGAATAATAAAAGGTATATATGAAAAGACCACGGAAACCGCAGCGATTACACCTGTGATTACAGGAAATTACTCATAAATAAGAAACTGACCTTCGATTTTTATGGTGTCACTGGGGGCTGCTTGATCCCCTAAGCATTTCTTGTATACATGAGTGGACTTCAAAAGATGCAAGCTAACATACACACAGCTAAATGTTGGATTATATATATATATACAGATATATATGTAACATATCTATATCTACATATAATGTATGTATATGTTCATCTTCAACATACGAATCAGGGATGAGAACCTCCTTGCAGAAAACTTACAACACATCGACTGCTTCATACACCTAGAAAATAGTCCATAGTAACCTAGCACCACCTTCGCTTTCATCTTGCACTCAGTGTCTCGCTTCAAAAACACCAACCAAGGGTGTGGGGGGGGGGGGGGTTGCCTTCTGTTCTAATGCCTCCTTCACTCCATCCACCCCATCCAGAGGCGTCTAGCTCCTCTGAAAACAAACCCCTCCCCTCTTCCCCCCCCCCCCCCCCCCCCCCACACCACAAGACTCACTGAAGTTCATTCTCCCTACACGACCAAACACAGCTATCCAAAGAAAACTCATAATGACATGAGTCAATAAATTAAAATGGAAAAGTAAATCCACAATAGTATGTCTGTTTGATCTTGTTATTTAAAATACAAAGCAGAAAGCTTTCGATGACCTGCACGGTCCTCCTTGACAAGGAGGACCGTGCAGGTCATCGAAAGCTTTCTGCTTTGTATTTTACAAAACAAGATCAAACAGACATACTATTGTGGATTTACTTTTCCAAACACAGCTATCTTAAACTAAAATAAACGAGGGAGGATAACCTCTCATCAGGAGGGCACGTGACACAAATTTCAACGGGGCTAGGACTACATAACAAGACCTCACCTGAATGAGAGGCGGCGTCCTATCAAACATTTCGGACTATAAGCCCCCTGGAGACCCCTTCACAGATTCTGCTAGAAACCACGCCTAGTGGGTAATCATTACCATGATGAAACCTAACCTCTAGTGATGGGAGGGGGAAACTAGGGTGGACAAAGGGTCAGTCCAGCCTAACCTAACTTAACCCTCTTACGCCGGAGCCCTAAAAATCAAAACGTCTCCCGTATGACGGGCCTGTTTGGAGTGAGCGCGGAAGTGGAAAAAATAATTTTTTCAAAAAATTACAGCGCGCGTACTTTTAAAGATTAAGAATTCATTTTTGGCTCCTTTTTTGTCATTGCCTGAAGTTTAGAATGCAACCATCAGAAATGAAAAATAATATCATTATCATATGTAAATAATGCGATATATGGTAGCGAAAAAAAAAAAAATTCATACATAATTGTATTACAAATCACGCTGTGCAGAAAACGGTCAAAAGCTAACCAGTTACTTTTTTTTTTGAGTTGTATTGTACACTAAATTGCGATCATTTTGATATAAATACATTGTAAAACAATAAAAGCAAACACCGGAAAAATATTATCACAAAATGATGTACGAATTCGTAACGAGCGGACGTAAAAAAATGTTTATTTTCAAAAATTCAAAAAAACACCGTAATTCTAAATAATGTTCTAGAGACTTCCAATTTATTTCAAAATTAAGAAAATGATTGAATATTACGATACTGTAAGAGTTTTAGATTAGAATTGCAGATTTCAAACCATTTCGGACGAGTTAAATTTTGACCGAATGTCGAAATTTAATATATATATTTTTTATATGGACATATTTCGAAGATGGAAAAAAGCTACAACCTTCAAATTATTTTTTATTGTATTCTTCATGAATTTGCGCACATTTTGATATATTAAACTCTATAAAAAGGCTAAATATGAAAAGGAGCAAATATTAGGATAATGCCATGTAGTATTTCGGAGACTTGCGGCCGCGCAATCGGCGCGGCGGAGTGAAGGTAAATATATTTTTCAAAATCAACCATAAATCACAATATTGTTTTTAGAGACTTCAAATTTGTTTCAAAAATGAAGAAAAATGACAGAATATTACTAGGCCGTAAGAGTTTTAGCTTACAATTGCGTTTTCAAACTATTTCGGTAGAGTCAAATTGATTGACGTGGTTTTTTTTTTCTATTTATCGTGATTATATGCAAATATTTCGAAAAAAGAGAAAAGCTACAACCTTCAATCATTTTTAGTTGTATTCTACATGAAATTACGCACATTTTCATATATAAAACTTATGTAACAGCTAATTTTAAATGGTGCAAACATTTCGACAATCGCACAAAAAAATTCTGATTTTTTCGGAAGTTACCGCGCGAACGTAAGTTTTTTTTTCATAAATTCACCATAAATCGAAATATTGTGCTAGAGACTTCCAAGTCTATAATATAAGAGTTTTAGCTTACAATTGCGTTTTTCGACCATTTCGGTAGAGTCAAAGTTTGACCGAAAGTTGAAATTTTTGCACTTAACGTTATTTATATGAAAATATTTCAAAACTGATAAAAGCTACAACCATGGGTTGTTTTTTGTTGTATTGTGCAGGAAACTTGCGCACATTTCCATATATAAAACTTTATGTAACGGCAAATTTAAAAGGGTGCAAACATTAGGACAATCGCACGAAAAAATTTATCGGAAGAGTTATCGCACGAACATAAGGAAAAAGTTTTTTCATAAATTCACCATAAATCGAAATATTGTGCTAGAGGACGTCCAATTTGTTGCAAAATGAAGGCAAATGATTGAATATTACTATAATGTAAGATTTTAGCTTACAATTGCGTTCTCGACCATTTCTGTAGAGTCAAAGTTGACCGAAGGTTGAAATTTTTGCACTTATCGTTATTTATATGAAAATATTTCAAAACTGATAAAAGCTACAATCATGAGTATTTTTTTAGTTGTATTGTGCACGAATTGCGCACATTTTCATATATAATACTTCATGTAAAGGATAATTTAAAATGGTGCAATAATTATGTCAAAGTGACGAAATAATTTCCGAGATGTGGTCACTGATACTTTTTAGTGCGATAAGAAAGAAATTCGCGCTTGCGCGCCTGCGTAGCGATTGTAAACAAAACAACGCCTTGATCCGTGAACTCCCAGCATCCCCCAAGGCGCGTGATACAAAGTTTTCGGCTGGTAGGCCTATAAGTATTTTTCCGCGAATTTTTAAAAAAAACTTTTTTGAGCCGACGTATGATACGTCCAATCGGGCATACGGGAGACATTTTGACTCGACGTTTAATACGTCCAATCGGCGTAAGAGGGATAGGGAACTGTCTCCCACCAGGTGGAGGAGGGTCGTTGCGTTAACAGCCCCTGGGTGAAATCGCAAAAAAACACGAAATGGGACAACTCATCGCCGCCATCTCATCGCCAGCCAACTCATCACCGCCAACTCATCTCCGGCCCAACTTATCTCCGGCCCAACTTATCTCCGGCCCAGCTCATCACCGGTCCAACACACACACACACACACACACACACACACACAATGCAAGGCAGTGTAAATAAAAACGAAACAACAGTTACTCAATTACCAATCCTACTATATGTAAACAAAAACACCGAACTATGAAATCAAAGTTTGTCAACAAAAACGTTAGTCATTGTTAACCTTTCAACGCATGACGACAATTACTCAATTACCAATTACAAACAAAAGTACCCAAGTATGAAATCAGATGTTTGTCAACAAAAACGTTAGTAATTATTAACCTTTCGATATATCACTTTCAGTTTTACATTCTTTCAGTAAACCCATTACAATGGAGACAATTTTAAGCCAGAGAGGCAAAGCGAAATTTTCTCATGATGGCTATTTGTTCATTTTCGACAAATTCAGCAAAGCGGACAGACAGCAATTTGATGTTCTGGAAATGTGATCAGCTCGGCAGGTGTAAAGCCAGAATACACACAAGATTTGGAAACGTAGTTAAAGTCTTGAATACTCACACCCATGACTCTTCACCGATAAAAGTAGAAGTAGAAAGGACAACTACAAAAATGAAAACCAGAGCTGAAGAGACGATGGAAAACCCAAGTGTAGTGATGAATGAAGTTTGATGTAATGTTCCCCAAGCGGTGCAAGGATCACTCCCGAATTCGTCGGCTCTAAAGAAAACTATTCGTCGGAAACGGAATCAGATGAGTGCCTCTCCGCCAAATCCAGTTGACCTAAATCATTTAGCAATCCCTGATGCATATTCGACCTACGAGACAGAGCCAAACCAGAAGGAAGATTTATTATTAAAAGACAGTGGTCCCAGTGAAGATAGAATTTTGCTATTAGGAAGGAGAAGTTGGTTGCAACATTTGGTATCAGCAGAAGTTTGGTATGTAGACGGAACGTTTAAGATTGCTCCCACGCTATGTTCTCAGGTGTATATTGTAATGGCTCAAAAAATCAGAGGTGTCATTCCAGTGCTTTATGCTCTATTACCTAACAAACGGAAAGTTACATATTCAAGGCTATTTAAAATGATAAAAGAATGTCAACCAACAGTAAACCCGAAATCGGTTGTATGTGATTTTGAAATTGCAGCATTTTTGGCAATCAAGGAAAATTGTCCACAAGTCGAACTAAAAGGGAGCTTCCTTCTTTCACCTTGGCCAAAACATGCAAAAACACATTGCGGCTTTGGGTCTAAGTTCTCGCTATAATAACGATAGCCATTTTTCTTTACAAGTAAAGGTGATACTGGCGCTTGCATTTGTACCTGTCAATCATATTGATTCATATATTGATGTCTTAGCTGATGAATTATCCCCAGAGTATGTGCCAATCTTGAAC
>NC_087214.1:64827722-64872722 GCF_015104395.2 Macrobrachium nipponense | reverse complement strand
TTGAAGTTAGTCAAAGTTAGATGCCAGGGAAGTTGAAGTTAGTCAAAGTTGAATGCCAGGGAAGTTGAAGTTAGTCAAAGTTGAATGCCAGGGAAGTTGAAGTTAGTCAAAGTTAGATGCCAGGGAAGTTGAAGTTAGTCAAAGTTGAATGCCAGGGAAGTTGAAGTTAGTCAAAGTTAGGTGCCAGGGAAGTTTGAAGTTAGTCAAAGTTGAATGCCAGGGAAGTTGAAGTTAGTCAAAGTTAGATGCCAGGGAAGTGAAGTTAGTCAAAGTTGAATGCCAGGGAAGTTGAAGTTAGTCAAAGTTGAATGCCAGGGAAGTTGAAGTTAGTCAAAGTTAGATGCCAGGGAAGTTGAAGTTAGTCAAAGTTGGATGCCAGGGAAGTTGAAGTTAGTCAAAGTTGGATGCCAGGGAAGTTGAAGTTAGTCAAAGTTGGATGCCAGGGAAGTTGAAGTTAGTCAAAGTTAGATGCCAGGGAAGTTGAAGTTAGTCAAAGTTGAATGCCAGGGAAGTTGAAGTTAGTCAAAGTTAGGTGCCAGGGAAGTTGAAGTTAGTCAAAGTTGAATGCCAGGGAAGTTGAAGTTAGTCAAAGTTGAATGCCAGGGAAGTTGAAGTTAGTCAAAGTTGAATGCCAGGGAAGTTGAAGTTAGTCAAAGTTGAATGCCAGGGAAGTTGAAGTTAGTCAAAGTTAGATGCCAGGGAAGTTGAAGTTAGTCAAAGTTAGATGCCAGGGAAGTTGAAGTTAGTCAAAGTTGAATGCCAGGGAAGTTGAAGTTAGTCAAAGTTGAATGCCAGGGAAGTTGAAGTTACTCAAAGTTGGATGCCAGGGAAGTTGAAGTTAGTCAAAGTTGAATGCCAGGGAAGTTGAAGTTAGTCAAAGTTGGATGCCAGGGAAGTTGAAGTTAGTCAAAGTTGAATGCCAGGGAAGTTGAAGTTAGTCCAAGGACCTAATTAAGGTTAGGTGATATTTTCTTTAAGAGGGATTAGGGAAAACATAAACAGTAGTAGAATATCAAAAGCTTAAAGGTGGATGCGAGGGGACGTGGCCTGGCTGGTGTTTCGACTTGGCTGGGAGAATAAAGGAATTCCATTTTAAGTGGATGGTGACCAAAATAATACTTGTAAAAATGAAAGAGGCAGTAAGGTCGATCATAGATTCTAGCCCTTGAAACATAAAGCGTTTCTAAAGTTAAACTGGAGGCTGTGTTTTAGTAAGGACTTTCTTAGGCTTAACTTCAACAACTTGAATGATGTGTTCGAGTAAATCTCCGTCTCTCTAAAGAAAACGGAAGAATTTGCAGAGGGAATGAAGAGTTAAATAAGAAATAAATTAGAATTTACCAAAAGGAAACTGCAACTGACTAACGCTGCAGATTTCTCTTGTTAATAAAATGAGTGGGATACAAAAAAAGGAACAAATAATAATCATTTGAAGCTCAACAATGACGAATAGAACTGGGAGACAGGCGATTATATTGATAATGTTATGCATACGGTGCAGTTAGGCATGAGGGAAATAGTATACATTATGCAATCAACACCAGCAGATTAAAATCCAAAAACTGCAGCGCAGAAATATGGACTCCAGAGTGTATTAAGAGTGTATTAAGAGTGTATTAAAAGAGTGTTTCAAGGAGAATAATTCAGCTGAGTAATTTACAAGCAACAGAGTGACACGAGGCTATTCAATGGTTTGCTGGGAGGATAACCGAACACCATCTTCAGAGAGATGAAGTTTCGCAAAAGTACTCATAATGAACGAGAGTATTGGGTTTGGATACAATTATAGACGACTGGTCACTATAAGAAAAATTAGCTTTGTCATCAAGGTCAAGAAGGGTCAATTCAACACTATGATGATGTTAGTAGGACACGTCGCCAGGACACTTTCCTCCTCACGCGAAACACTTCCTCGAATTTAGAAAATAAAGCAATTTTCCAGTTTCATAGAACCTCAGAAGTTGTGAAGATCTGAGGGCGGACGGAAAAAGCGCCGACGGACAGACAGACAGACAAATAGCCCCCTCAATAGCTTTCTTTTACAAAAGACTTATAAAAGCCTTGTTCGATCTTCCTTATCAGATTTCCTCGGCACTTTAGTGACTCCGGTGACCATGAGAGTTTAATATAGGAAAAAATTCATGAAAAAGTGAAGCATCTTGCTTTAGAATCTTATAAACTAAACAATGAAATGAAGACGATTCATTATTGCAAGAAGCAACATTAGCATTCCCATCACTCGATGGCAAAGGTGTCTGTCCCCTTTTACAACGGCGGGCCCCCGCCCCCCATAATAGGAGTGTTTACTTCTCCTCCTCCACCTCCTCCGTCTTCTTCTTCTTCTTCGATCGTCCAAAATCCCGTAGCCCCTCGGCAGCTGCTGCGACTTCTTCTGCAGTAACCTCCTCGTGCATCGTCGCTGCTGAAGGAGGATTCAAGGTCGAGTGCGATACGACTCGCTTGTAGATGTGTCTCTCTCTTTCTTCTCCTTCTTCTCTCTTTCTCGCTCTAACAGCCGGGTTTTTGTCTGTTGGGTACGAATGCTATGGAGTGCGGCCGTAGCACTAAGGGTAGACGCAGAGAGAGAGAGAGAGAGAGATTAAGGAGGAGAAGAAGGTAGATAAGGGGCAAGGAGGCTGGCCAATGTATCAAATCCGATCATGGACACATCAATCTGCTAGGGGTGTCTGGTCCTCGCTGGACACTTGCCGCCGAAGTCATCTCGCGTCCGTGGCTTAATCCTTTTGCCTGTTTTATATATCCTTTTAACTCCTCGCTCACTTAAGAGCCTTTCCCCTCCCCCAAAACCCCTGTCCCCCCCCCCCCCCCGGCCTCCTCCGCCAATTCATCTGCGAGGTTAGGGGGTGTTACGTGTTCCTTAATGTATTTCTTTCTCTCTCTCTCTCTCTCTCTCTCTCTCTCTCTCTCTCTCTGCTTAGAATTGTCTTGTTGTCTCTTTGCCTACATGTAAATTTCTCTCTCTCTCTCTCTCTCTCTCTCTCTCTCTCAGTTCATTGATGACGCAATCGTCTGTTCACCTGTGAGAGGTGTCCCTGATCGAAGAAGAAGAAGAAACAGAAGATGAAGAAGAAGAAGGAGAAGAAGATAAAGAAGAAGAGGAGGAAGCAGAGAAGAAGAAGAAGAAGAAGAAGAAACAGGTGAAGAAGGAGGAGAGGAACCAGAAACAGAAGTTGAAGAAGAAGAGGAAGCAGAAAAAGAATATGAAGAAGAAGAAGAAGAAACAGAAGAAGAATAATAAGAAGAAGAAACAGAAGAAGAAGAAGAAAACAGAAGAAGAAGAAGAAGATGAAACAGAAGAAGAATAAGAAAAGAGAAGAAGAGCAAGAAGAAGAAGAAGAAGAAGAACAGAAGAGGAAGAAGAAGATGAAGAAGAGGAAGCAGAAACAGAAGATGAAAAAGAAGAAGAAACAGAAGAAGAAGAAGAAGAAGACGCAGAAACAGAAGAAGAAGAAAAAGAAGCAGAAGAAGAAACAGAAGAAGAAGAAGAAGAGGCTGGTGTAGTGGTTCGTCTTTTGAAAGCTAATGAAGGTCCTGCTCACGCCTTCGTCGTCAGTCGACTTTCTTTTGGCTTGTGTCAGGGTTCGTGGCTGAGAGAGAGAGAGAGAAAGAGAGAGAGAGAGAGAGAGAGAGATACAAGGAGCTACAAGGATTAGGATGTCTCAAAGACTTGTTAGTCCATCCGAGGAGAACTTCAGAGAGAGAGAGAGAGAGAGAGAGAGAGAAGAGAGAGAGAGAGAGAATTACAAATAGACAAAGAGACAGAAACACAATTATAAGAAGAGAGAGAGAGCATAAAGTTAACCATGGAGAGAGAGAGAGAGAGTCAGTAAATACGTAAAGAGGAAAATATTTACGAGGGAAATAAAATGGGACTGAAGGAGAAAGAGAGGCAGCACAAACCGATAAGAGGAATGAGTAGGATAAATGGGAAGAGATAAGGAAGGGTAAATGAAGGCAGACAATGAAGGCGAAGAAAAGACAATGAAATTAGTTTCTCCCACTATAATGTCTGGGAAATTTTGCAAAAAAAAAAAAAATTTCGTTCATTATAAAGTATGAGGAAGTTTGCAAAAGAAAAAAAAATTGCGTATTACAATTTATGGGGAATTTTGCAAAAAAAAAAAAAAAAATATATATAATGTATGGGGAATTTTGCAAAAAAAAAATTGTGTATTATAATGTATGGGGAATTTTGAAAAAAAAAGTGTATTATAATGTATGGGAGATTTTGAAAAAAAAATTATATAATGTATGGGGAATTTTGCAAAAAAAAAAGTGTATTATAATGTATGGGAGATTTTGAAACAAAAAAAATAAAAATTTATATAATGTATGGGGAATTTTGCAAAAAAAAAGTGTATTATAATGTATGGGGAATTTTGCACAAAAAAATGTATTATAATGTATGGGGAATTTTGCACAAAATTTTTTTGTATTATTATGTGTGGGGAATTTTGCAAAAAAAAAAAAAATTGTGTATTATTATGTATAGGGAATTTTGCAAAAAAAAGTGTGTATTATAATGTATGGGGAATTTTTTGCCCCCCCCCCAAAAAAACCAAAAAAAAAAAGTGTTGTATATTTTGAAGTATGGGGGAATTTTGCAAAAAAAAAGGGGTTTGAAAAAAAAAAATTATAATGTATGGGGAAATTTCTGTGATTATAATGTATGGGGAATTCTGCAAAAAAAAAAATATTATAATGTATGGGGAAGTTTGCAAAAAAAAAAAATTGTGTATTTTAATGTATGGGGAATTTTGCAAAAAAAAAAGTCGTAATAAGTATTGAGGGAAATTTTGCCAAAAAAAATTGAAAAAAAAAAAAAAAAGGCTTGCCCATTATAATGTAAGGGGAATTTTGAAAAATACGTCTGGCCCATTATAATGTATGAGGAATTTTGAAAAATAAGGTCTTCCTTTTTATAATGTATGGGGAATTTTGCAAGAAAAATGGACTCTCGTCCTATTATGATGTATGGGAAAATTTTGAAAAAAAAAAAAAAAAAAAAAAAAAAAGGAGGTCTCGCTCATTATAATGTATGAGTGGAATAGAAAAGGGTTCTCGCCCATTATAATGTAAGGGGAATTCTGCAAGAAAGAAAGGTCTCGCCCATTATGTATGGGGAATTTTGTAGAAAATTATTTTTTCGCTCATTATAAAGTATGGGGAGTTTTGCAAAGAAAGAGTCTCGCAAATATATCGTAAGAGGAATTCTAAAAAAAAAAAAAAAAGTAAGTCAGCTCATCAATAAAGGAAATTAGTCAAGAAAAGAAAAAAAAGTATGCTCAATGTAAAAGTATAGGGAAATTTGCAAATATATATTATATATATATATATATATATATATATATATATATATATATATATATATCTCACACATTTGTATATATATTGCGATTCCTCCATCTCATTCCTTTCTGTCCACTTACTTGATAATTCTTCCCCCACCCATCCCCACCCCCTTAGCTCCTTCCTCCCTCTCCCTCTCCCCACCCTCTCTCCTCCTCTCCCCTCCCCCCCCCCCTCTCTCTCTCTCTCTCTCTCTCTCTCCTTAGTTTAAGGTCCTATCAAACCGCAACCAGATGTGGTCTCTCGCGGCCATGAAAACCCTTTAAATGTCATGGCCTCTCTGAAGTTAAAAAGGTGCCGAGAGAGAGAAGAGAGAGAGAGAGAGAGAGAGACTCTTCTTCTCTTTATGATCCTCTGGTTCATTTTGCCATTTGATGATGATGATGATGATGATGATGAAGATGAAGATTACAGCGAGATAGTGACATCCCAAAAGGCGACGAGAATATGACAGGAGGTGCAGGAAAAGGAATGAAAGAAGGGTGCAGCTAGGGGCCTACAGTTCACCGCATGAGGTGTACTGACGAGGGCTCGGATGGTGTCATTGTGAAAAGCTGTGCCCGAGGAGATACGAGCGGGCTTTACAAAGTAAGTCCTGATAGTGGGCCACTCTAAGCCTCCTTGAAGATCATGATAATGGGTTTGATTATATAAGCCCAAGTGGGCTCACGTACCCCACCGCCCCCCCCCCAGCGAAGTGGGGTAAAGGCCCACAGATGATATAATGGAAATACGTAAAGAAAGTTACGGGCTGCCCTAGGAGCAAGAGCCCGCGCTGGCATAAGGCCAGATATATCTAAAACAACAGCAAGAACGACGACCCAAAGAGATAATACTGGGTTGTAAGCCCTGATAGTGGGCTTGAGCCTCGAGATGATAAATGAGTAGGAAAGCCCAAAATACTTCGATATTGGGACTGGGTACGATTATAATGATGGATGATGAAACAAGGCGTGATCGGACCTCCAGCTTACTCGGGGCCGTGCACCAAAGTCTACGGTCAAATAGCGCATCGTTTCACCAACGAAAATTAAATGAAATACCCTATATTTGATCAAAGTCATTTTTTCTGTAATGCTTAACACACACTATTTATTCTTTACATTTTCATTCTAATAAATAAATCATAAATATCATATCTTAAAATTCCTTTACCTTGAACCAACTCGAAACACTTTTCTCAGACCTTTTTAAAGCTTTCCCATAGGGCTTTCCTACCCCGCCCCCACCCCCACAAGAACAACAACAACAACAACAGCAACAACATCTCATACAATTGGCTCTGTCATCCCTCTGTTTCATTTGCTCTTATCATCTCATGCTTGCTAACATACACTTCAATCTTGCTTTCACCAGCCTCTGCAGCTTATTTCCACAATAACCTAACACCTAACACTGCTACTTCCAAAACCACAGTTTATATATTTGTATATATATATATATATATATATATATATATATATATATATAATATATATATATATATATATATATATATATATATTTACTTCACTTTCATTATAAAGCCTCTAATTTAAACCTTTCGATGCTTGAACACCAAATTTCATCGCTAGTTTAAACCCCCACAATGCTCTTCCCCTACCAAGCCCCTTATCAGCAGTCTCTCTCACTTCCTAAATCACAATTCTTCCGCAAACGCATTCCAAGGTAAGGTAAACATTGTTATATTCCTTTGATCCCTTCCGAATTTCCTCCAATTTCTTGTACATGCAATAACAGGATGAAATAGGTACCTATCCACAGGGTTTAAGTCACACTGTCCCAACACTGGCTGATCAGCGAGGAAGGGTAAATATTACATCGTGACAATCTTATGTCCACAAACTGAGCAAGATGTCCCCAGTGTGAAGAGCTCATCAAATGCTCCATCTTACCTTTAACATAGGGTAGGTTTAGCCAGACCTATCCTACTCACTTCAAATGTTCACCATCTCGATCTCAAGACACTAGACAACTGCGCATCAAGATGACATACCTGAAAAGAACAGGGGTCGAAAATGTACAGCTCTGAAATGCAAATGAAGATGAAACCAAATAAAGACATCCATGAATGGTTTCACGTAAGATTATTTCATTTAATTTACGTAGGATGATGCATTTTTTAAAGACGTTGAATTTCTGTTTTTATGTTTTGCTGTTCTACGATTTTATCAAACACACTCAAATTGCTGTATAATGGTTGGTTTGTCTGTATAGTGTTTTTACGTTGCATGGAACCAGTGGTTATTTAGCAACGGGACCAACGGCTTTATACGTGACTTCCGAACCACGTCGAGAGTGAACTTCTATCACCAGAAATACACATCTCTCACCCCTCAATGGAATGGCCGAGAATCGAACTCGCGGCCACCGAGGTGACATGCCAAGACCAAACCGATCACGCCACTGAGGCGCTAATTGCTGTATAATGATTATTTGTGGAATGTAATACAAAGGCTCATTTATTGATTGCAATGATGAGAAAAGGACATTTGCAGGGGCTGGTGTAGCTACAGATAGTAAACCTCAAAGAGAAGTTCCAGACACCATAAGCGCATAAACAACAGACTATTGACAAAAACAAAAATCGGCTACAGCTTATCATCAAGACCACCGAAAATAGAACTAAGATGGTCCCGGTATAGAGCTACACGAGCTGCGGCCCATGGAACTCTAACCATGGCCCAAAGATGGGCCGTCCTATATCGTTGCCAGAATCACGATTATGGTTTGAATTTAACTTTAAATAAAATAAAAACTACCGAAGAGGCTAGAGGGCTGCAATTTGGTATGTTGGATGATTGGAGAGTGGACGATCAACATTCGAATTTGCAGACCTCTAGCCTCAGCGGTTTTTAAGATCTGAGGCCGAACAGACAGAGAAGTCTGGTGCAAGTTTTCTTTCGCAGAAAACTCGAATTTACACTTGCAAAACACAACTTTGAACTAATGACTTCCTAATCAGCATATGTCCGTGTCGGCAGTCGGGCAACATTCTAAGATAAATGAGTAATACAAAAAAATAAACTCACGCATTCATCGTATTCCTTCAAATTGCTTTTGCTCTTTGGTCACTCGCTTTATTTTCCTTCTTGATATATATATATATATATATATATATATATATATATATATATATATATATATATATATATATATATATATATATATATATATATGTAATGTATGTTTTTTTTGACGTCTTTTACTATTTCCCCTTTTGAATATTTTCTATCTCTCTCTTTCCCTTTCAATTTTAAGATTGTTCTTTCTCTCCTCTCCTCCTCCTCCTCTTCCAACTCCTCCTCCTCCTGCCGTTCTCAATCACCTCCAAAGCCATCTTGTTCATACATTCAATTCCTTTTAAATATCCCAGCCACCTGACTAATGGTCACCTCCCAAACCCCCGAACCCCACCTATCCTTCTGCCTCTTCCTACCCCCTCCCCCAAGCAGCAACAACCCCGCCCAACAGATTCCATCTCCTGGCGGGACCCTTCTTCCCCTTTCCCCCAATAACCCCCACCCCGAAAAAAAGGAAAAAAAAACCCCTCAGGGCATGGCGTGAGTGTTTATCTGAAGTAAGGACAACATATTGCAAGGAAAGGACAAACCAGGAGGGGGCGTTGGGTGGATGGTTAGGGGTGGGGGGTGGGGGGTGGGGGTGGTGGGGAGGAGGGGTTGTTTGTGTGTAACTTGTTGAGAATCCAGAGGGGGGCGGCGTCCGGGTGGTATGTCTTTGATTCTTGGGTGGCGAGCGAGCGGGCGGGTGGGCGGCTTTTTGGGTATTGGCCAGCCGGACAGCAGGCTGCCCGCCCGCCCCTGCCCCTTGGACATCCCCCTCTCCCGCTCCCAAATCCTCCTCTGAGTGCAGTGTCTTGTCGCAGGGGTAGACGTTATCTTCAGCGGTTCCTTACTGGTGGTGGGAGAGAGGATTCATGATGTGGTCTTGACCTTAGCTGAGAGAGAGAGAGAGAGAGAGAGAGAGAGAGAGAGAGCGTCTCGACAGGCCCCCATGGCTCTTTTGACATACACACACACACACACACACACAAACGCGCGTACTTACTTAGACGTGCACACGAGAAAAAAATGAAAGATTTCTGAAGGGCAGCGTAAGACGCAGAAGAAGGAGGAGGATGATGGAGGAGGTGGGGAGGAGGAGTAAGAGGAGTAGGAGCATGAGGGGGAGGGGAGGAGGAGGAGGAGGCGGCTACCTGGTCCCGCCCCCCCTTCCACCCCCTGCTGTCATTCATTTTGAAGTCGACGCGACTGTCTTTTATTTATTCTTACCATTCAGCTATTCTCTAAGAGTGAAAAGTCTCTTCAATGCTCCCACAAGAAAATTCATATTATATTCAATCAATAATAATAATAATAATAATAATAATAATAATAATAATAATAATAATAATAATGATAATGTCAGAATGCGCAGCTTACTACGTGATGTCATTCATTGCCCTGGGTGTGGGGGCGGGGGTGGTTGGGAGATTAGGGAGGTAGTGGGTCTCTTTCTAGGGGCGTTCGAGAATTTCGTCATTCATTTGGGCCAGAGTGATTCTTCCTTTTCTGGATTTCGTCATCCAAAACCAGGAGGGATGCTGCTGCTACCTTTCTCAAAATATTATCATTATTATTAAAATAAAGAAGAATTCGAATCAGAGTGAAAATACTAAATCACAAATAAACTATTAACATAAAGAACAGAATATAACAAACAAAAAAAGAAAATATTAAAATAAAAAGGGAAATTGTTAAATGTAAATTGGCAATGTTAAAATAAGAAAGAAAATGTCACATAAGGAGAAAAAGTTACAATATAAATGGAAATATTATGATGGAAAGGAAAAATATTCATCAAAAGAGAAAATGTTTAAATATAAGAAAATATCAAAATAAAAAAAGAAAATATAAAAATAACAAAGAAAATGTTCAAATACAAATGAAATTGCAAAAACAAAAAAGAAATATCAAAATAAACAGGAAAATGTTTGAATAAAAAATAAAATATCAAAATTAAAAGGAAAATGTTTAAATAAAAAATAAAATATCAAGATAAAAGGAAAATTTTTAAATAAAAAATAAACTATCAAAATAAAAAGGAAAATGTTTGAATGAAAAATAAAATATCAAAATAAAAGGAAAATGTTTAAATAAAAAATAAACTATCAAAATAAAAAGGAAAATGTTTGAATAAAAAATAAAATGTTAAATAAAAGGAAAATGTTTGAATAAAAAAATAAACTATCAAAATAAAAAGGAAAATGTTTAAATACAAAATAAAATATCAAAATAAAAAGGAAAATGTTTAACTAAAAAATAAAATATCAAAATAAAAAGGAAAATATTTGAACAAAAAATAAACTATCAAAATAAAAAGGAAAGTGTTGAAACATAAAGAAATATAAATATTAAATATACATATGCTACATTCATGTATGTATGTATATCTAAAAATAAATATATATATATATATATATATATATATATATATATATATATATATATATATATATCTTGGCTCAGAACCGATGAATACGCGTTCGATTCCCCCAAGCCATGCGAGGACACGAACGACATGGGCTCAAATCCCCTGGATGCTAGATGACTGTTGTGGGTCTCAGCTGGCGTGGCGAGAGATCAGAGCGAGGGTTTCGACTTGTTGCTGATGACGTCTGGGTTAAGTGACGAGGAGTTACGATGATTAGGATGCCTCAAAGACTTGTCAGTCCATCCTAAGAGACTTCTTCGCTTTCCATTTCGCTACACGAGGAAGAGATCTTTGAAGAAACCTTTCTAAAGAGAGAGAGAGAGAGAGAGAGAGAGAGAGAGAGTTCTTGAATAAAGACTGGAAAAGAAATTAAGCTCTTCTAAACTGGAGAGGTGACAGACTGCAAGAGTTATTTACTAAAACTGCACACGCCACATTAAATTCATGCCACTTCATTCTTGAGATGTTTCTACTGTCTACACAGAGAGAGAGAGGGGATCACGTACACTTCAGTTTCTCAGTAATATTTTTCCTCATTTGCCGCCGTAGAGAGAGAGAGAGAGAGAGAGAGAGAGAGAGAGAGAGAGAGAGAGCAAACCCCAACGTTGCTGCCGTCACTAGGGCAAGCCGGCAAATCCGTGATGGAAGACACTCACTCTCTCTCTCTCTCTCTCTTTCTCTCTCTCTCAAGCTTGTAGAGTTTCCACATGTAACGCCATTCATTGTATGACCCCACTACTACCCTATTCCTCCTCCTCCCTTCACCCCTCCTCCCTTCTCCCTCCGTCCGCCCACAAACAAAAGAACCCACCACAACACGCGATATATCACTGCCTCTCCCATAAGAGGAGACCCCCCTCCTCGCCCAAGCCACCACCAGCGATGCCCGTCGTCCCGAGACGGTTACGCTTCTGTGGGCCTGACAGTCTTTGTCTGTCTGTATGTCTGTCTCTCTGGGTAAATACAATAAATATATATATATATATATATATATATATATATATTATATATATATATACACACACACACATATATATATATATATATATATATATATATATATATATATATATATATATATATATATAATCATTATATTTCTTTCCCCCAGAAGAAGGGGCGCTCAAAGGGTGCTATATTACCCTTCCAACTCTTCTTCCTGGAGATGGGGAGGTTCCAAGGGTGCTATAATACACTTCCAGCTCTTCTTCCTGGAGATGGCGAGGTTCCAAGGGTGCTATGATACACTTCCAGCTCTTCTTCCTGGAGATGGCGAGGTTCCAAGGGTGCAATAATACCCTTCCAGCTCTTCTTCCTGGAGATGGCGAGGTTCCAAGGGTGCTATAATACCCTTCCAGCTCTTCTTCCTGGAGATGGCGAGGTTCCAAGGGTGCTATAATACCCTTCCAGCTCTTCTTCCTGGAGATGGCGAGGTTCCAAGGGTGCTATAATACCCTTCCAGCTCTTCTTCCTGGAGATGGGGATGTTCCAAGGATGCTATGATACCCTTTAGCTTTCCTTCCTGGAGATGGGGAGGTTCCAAGGGTGCTATAATACACTTCCAGCTCTTCTTCCTGGAGATGGGGAGGTTCCAAGGGTGCTATAATACCCTTCCAGCTCTTCTTCCTGGAGATGGGGAGGTTCCAAGGGTGCTATGATACCCTTTAGCTTTCCTTCCTGGAGATGGGGAGGTTCCAAGGGTGCTATAATACACTTCCAGCTCTTCTTCCTGGAGATGGCGAGGTTCCAAGGGTGCTATGATACACTTCCAGCTCTTCTTCCTGGAGATGGCGGAGGTTCCAAGGGTGCTATGATACACTTCCAGCTCTTCTTCCTGGAGATGGCGAGGTTCCAAGGAAGCTATGATACCCTTTAGATTTTCTATCCTTGGAGATGGGGAGGGGTTCTCCAAGGTCTTACACCCGAATTCGCCCTCCTGGGTGCTACAATAACCTTCCAGCTCTTCTTCCTGGAGATGGCGAGGTTCCAAGGGTGCTATAATACCCTTCCAGCTCTTCTTCCTGGAGACGGGGATGTTCCAAGGATGCTATGATACCTTTTAGCTTTCCTTCCTGGAGATGGCGAGGTTCCAAGGGTGCAATAATACCCTTCCAGCTCTTCTTCCTGGAGATGGTGAGGTTCCAAGGGTGCAATAATACCCTTCCAGCTCTTCTTCCTAGAGATGGCGAGGTTCCAAGGGTGCAATAATACCCTTCCAGCTCTTCTTCCTAGAGATGGCGAGGTTCCAAGGGTGCAATAATACCCTTCCAGCTCTTCTTCCTGGAGATGGTGAGGTTCCAAGGGTGCAATAATACCCTTCCAGCTCTTCTTCCTAGAGATGGCGAGGTTCCAAGGGTGCAATAATACCCTTCCAGCTCTTCTTCCTGGAGATGGGGATGTTCCAAGGATGCTATGATACCCTTTAGCTTTCCTTCCTGGAGATGGGGAGGTTCCAAGGGTGCTATAATAGCCTTCCAGCTCTTCTTCCTGGAGATGGCGAGGTTCCAAGGGTGCTATAATAGCCTTCCAGCTCTTCTTCCTGGAGATGGCGAGGTTCCAAGGGTGCTATAATAGCCTTCCAGCTCTTCTTCCTGGAGATGGTGACGTTCCAAGGGTGCTATAATAGCCTTCCAACTCTTCTTCCTGGAGATGGGGATGTTCCAAGGATGCTATGATACCCTTTAGCTTTCCTTCCTGGAGATGGCGAGGTTCCAAGGGTGCTATAATAGCCTTCCAGCTCTTCTTCCTGGAGATGGGGAGGTTCCAAGGGTGCTATAATACCCTTCCAGCTTTCCTTCCTGGAGATGGGGAGGTTCCAAGGGTGCTATAATACCCTTCCAGCTCTTCTTCCTGGAGATGGGGATGTTCCAAGGATGCTATGATACCCTTTAGCTTTCCTTCCTGGAGATGGCGAGGTTCCAAGTGTGCTATAATACCCTTCCAGCTCTTCTTCCTGGAGATGGGGATGTTCCAAGGATGCTATGATACCCTTTAGCTTTCCTTCCTGGAGATGGCGAGGTTCCAAGGGTGCTATAATAGCCTTCCAGCTCTTCTTCCTGGAGATGGTGAGGTTACAAGGGTGCTATAATACCCCTCCAGCTCTTCTTTCTGGTGATGGCGAGGTTCCAAGGGTGCTATAATACCCTTCCAGCTCTCTCCTGGAGATGGCGAGGTTCCAAAGGTGCTATAATACCCTTCCAGCTCTTCTTCCTGGAGATGGGGAGGTTCCAAGGTTGCTATAATACCCTTCCAGCTATTCATCCTGGAGATGGCGAGGTTCCAAGGGTGCTATAATAGCCTTCCAGCTCTACCTGGAGATGGCGAGGTTCAATGGGTACTATAATACCATTCCAGCTCTTATTCCTGGAGATGGCGAGGTTCCACGGGTGATATAATAAAGCCTTCCAGCTTTTCCTTGCCTGGAGGGATGGCGAGGTTCCAAGGGTGCTATAATACCCTTCCAGCTCTTCTTCCTGGAGATGGGGAGGTTCCAAGGGTGCTATAATAGCCTTCCAGCTCTTCTTCCTGGAGATGGGGAGGTTCCAAGGGTGCTATAATAGCCTTCTAGCTCTTCTTCCTGGTGATGGGGAGGTTCAAAGGGTTCTATAATACCCTTAAAGCTTTTCTTCCTGGAGATGGGGAGGTTCCAAGGGTGCTATAATACCTTTACAGCTCTTCTTCCTGGAGCTGGGGAGGTTCCAAGGGTGCTATAATAGCCTTCCAGCTCTTCTTCCTGGAGATGGGGAGGTTCCAAGGGTGCTATAATACCCTTCCAGCTTTTCTTCCTGGAGATGGGGAGGTTCCAAGGGTGCTATAATACCCTTCCAGCTTTCCTTCCTGGAGATGGGGAGGTTCCAAGGGTGCTATGATACCCTTCCAGTTTGCCTTCCTGGAGAAGGGGTGGCTCCAAAGGTGCTATAATACCTTTCCCTTCCAGGCTTCAGCAGGTATGGATAAAAGCAACAAACATAAATATTTATACATAGTCACCAAATTCTTTTCTCCCTGAAGAAGGGGTGGGTTCAAGGGTGCGTTTCTTCCAGCTCTCAGCAGCAGGTACGGCGACGACGTCTTGGCTTGTACGGTGTGGTAGTCCTTCAGAAGAGGTTACTCAGAGGATTGGTGCCGTTCCGAGCTTCAAGGCTGCTTGAGGGTGGGGGCCTTCACTGGGGATTTTATGAACAAAGTTCTTTCCTTCTAGTGCAAGAAGCTTTTTCTTTATCAGTACCCACAAAGAAACTCTTGCACTCAATCCTTCTCATCAGAGAAAAGTCTGTTTATTCATGATGAGAAGACTTGTCTTTCCCTCACCCATTCTCTTGATTAGATTGTTTGTTTGTTTGTTTGTTTGTTTGTATGTTGTTTTTACATTGCATGGAATCAGTGGTTATGCAGCAACGGGACCGACGGCTTTATGCATGACTCCCGAACCACGTCGAGAGTGAACTTCTATCACCATTAATACACAACTCTCACTCTTCAATTCCCGTGATTAGAGTCGAATATCCTCACACTTTCTTCTTCAGGTCTATGTCAATCAAATTTTCCACTATTGTTGTTAATTTAACTTTAAGAATCTAGAGTTTGCTCCTCTTCTGGGAAAAGAAGCACGTCCTCCAGGTGTCACTTCGGTTAGTGAACCTTATGCTCATTTTTCATCTCAATGGTTTCCCCTTTTCACTCTCTAATCATAAAAGTGACATCAAACAAGTTCGGTTTCTTGCATTCTTTTGAGGAAATTATTCAACATCTTTCAATAATAATCCATCCCTTATGGTCAGTTGAATTTTGAAGTTTGAGTATTGGTTGACTAGTGGTCAAAATGATCATCATATTACACTGTGTCTGAAACTGGACAGACCCATACCGTCTGCATCCTCTGAGACTAAAACTTTAGATGTTGCATACATAGTAAAGAGTTCCCAAGGGGTTGAGTCACATAGTGGAACAAGCCCTGTATGGTGTCCTTTTCCAGAAGAAATTTGTGGATGAGCTTGTCTCAGTCTCAGTGTTATGTCACCTTTTTCCTACTCTTCATTTTGGAAATATTCACAGCTTCAGTTCACTGTAAATCTAGGTGACTGTTCCAATGCTTCAAAGTACCATATAGTAGCCTTACCCTCTGACAACGACTGAAACCTCATATAATGCATCTGTGTTTCTGCAAGGCAATGTCTAATGAGGCCCATCGTATTTTACTGAAGTGGCAACTTTCCTCTGTACAGGACTTCAAAGAATCTTTCAGCGCTTAAGACCTGACATAATGCACCCGTTTCCTCAGAACCTTGAAGATAGTTATTCTAAGTCAGAACGTCAGTATGGTTCTGCAAGGCAATGTCTAATGAAGCCCATCGTAGTTTTCTGAAGTGGCCAACATCCTCTGTACAGGACTTCAAAGAATCTTTCAGTGTCGCTATTGCTATCGCTAAATGACCTGACAGAGAGTGCTTCAGAGCCCTGTTAGTCGTCTACATCCCCAAGATTTCGGTTCCCTAAGTGCTCTTTAGTGCCTCTACCAACAAATTGTGTTGATTCCTGTCCTGAACCTCATAACCTCTCCTACTTTTAATGGGGCTCGTTGTTTACTTAAGCAGGGTCAAAACAAACGCCTGACATTTTTCCTGCTGTCTGTGGTTTAACCTGATCAGTGAGGCGCATGTCTAGAATGTCATGCTATGCTGAAGAATTTCTTTAAGGGGTGGAAACTGGAGCCTGGCAGTTGAACCAGGACACCTAAGTGGCAAGCTACTAATGGGAAAAGAAGAAGAGAATATTGTAGAATGCAATGCAACTGGAAGCCAAAGAACAGAAGCTGCAAAGAACCATCTGTAATGGAGACCAACAGAAGCTGCATACATTGCAATGAAAAAGGGGGCGTTGTACCCTGTACGGGGTCTTCTCGTCCAGTTATGCCAGCTGAAAGGTTCTAGCAAATTCCCATCCAAGAGGAGTGCTTTTCCGAGCGTTGTTTATGAGGGTTGATATACTGTTTAATAAACAAACGACCCCTGTTTGGAAACTGTGACCTTGAAAACACTGAAATTTATTAAATTTATTAAGAAAAGAAGACAAAGTCCACTACGCCACTTTAATTTGACGTTGTTCCCAGACATAACGTATCTACATGTGCATACATATACGAAACTGAGCAATTCAAGCGATAAAGTGGCATTTACTACTTATATTCGTGTTCTGGAGCCGCCCTTTGTCTTGGGGACAAAGCTCTGTTGAGACAAGTTATAATTAAATATTATATATACTCGAACATGGTGAACGAAACACACAAGACGAAAATCAGAACCAAAGGCGAAGAAGCAAGGGGAGGAGGAGGAGGAGGAGGAGGAGGAGGACCACACCGAGTAATTTAAACCTTACGTCACAGAAGGCAACAAAACACACCGCCTGTGTGTGTGTGTGTGTGTGTGCTTGCGTGTGCTTGTGTGTAAGTTGGACTGCGCCCCACGGCCACGCCAGGCAGGGAGAGAGAGAGAGAGATAGCGCGCGTGTGCTCGCCATAAGCGTATCCATTCCCTATGCATGTGTCTTCCATCCAAACCACCCTCCCCCCCCTCCCCCTTCCCCCACTAACATTCTCTCTCTCTCTCTCTCTCTCTCTTTCTCTTGGCCTCTAGCCTTAAATGTGTAATCGTAATCGCCAACACCTGTTTCGCATTAAATGAATGTCTGTCTGAGTCCGACCAGAAGACACTGATAAAAAAGAAGAAGAAGAAGAAGAAGAAGACGAGGAGGAGGAGGAGGCGGCGGTCACTTACAAACGCATATCATGACCAAGAGAGAGAGAGAGAGAGAGAGTGAGTCTATCTGTCTCTCTCTCTTTTGTTTATGCTAGATGAGGTACACTTAGGGGGTGTGCTGAAAATGAGACAGTAGTATAGAACCGTCGAGACTTGGACTCCTCTCTCTCTCTCTCTCTCTCTCTCTCTCCCACGCCTGTGAAATTTCATACCCCACCCCATTTTTTCATACATTCCACGAGAGATTCGTAATTCCGATAAATGATTCGTCAATTCACACGTGCAAAATTTCTTCGACCTGATGGTGAATGAGCCACCTCAATAAGCCAGAATTTCCAGTTTTGAAGTGAATTTTCACTCCTGCGTTTTTATGGACTCCTTTTATTGGATGGAATTCTGTTTCAAAGGAAAATATTTCAGTCATATATTAATTATTAATATATTATATATTATATATATAAATTTATATTATATAATATATCTATATATATATATTAATATATATATTATGATATATATATATTTTTAGTATAATATATATGATATATAGATATTATATATATATATATATATATATATATATATATAATATATATATATGTGTGTGTGTGTGTGTGTGTGTGTGTGTGTGCTATATTTCAGAGAACAACCGTCTCCCTCTACAGGCAAGTATATGAATGAAATAAGAATGACACGAAAGTGGAGGTATTTTTATACCCAAGATTATATTATATATATAGATATATATATATATATTATATATTATATATTATTATATAATATTATAGATATATAATTATTCTATATCTATATATATTATATATATATAATAATATTATAGATATATATTCATATATATTTTTTATACATAGTAATTTTTCTAGAGTAACAATTGAAAGTTATATACTATAACTTTTACTACAAAGAGCGCACCATTACCCCTCTCAGTCCTTTCCAGATATTCCATTACCCCTCTCAGTCCTTTCCAGATATTCCATTACGCCTCTCAGTCCTTTCCAGATATTCCATTACGCCTCTCAGTCCTTTCCAGATATTCCATTACGCCTCTCAGTCCTTTCCAGATATTCCATAGCATCTCAGTCCTTTTCAGATTTATTCCATTACGCCTTCAGTCCTTCCAGATATTCCAATTACGCCTCTCAGTCCTTTCCAATATTCCTTACGCCTCTCAGGTCCTTTTCCAGATATTCCATTCGCCTTCTCAGTCCTTTCCAGATATTCCTTACGCCTCTCAGTCCTTTCCAGATATTCCATTACCCTCTCAGTCCCTTTCCAGATATTCCATTACCCCCCCCCCTCTCATCTTTCCAATATTCCTTACGCCTCTCAGTCCCCTTTCCAGATATTCCATTACGCCTCTCAGTCATTTCCAGATATTCCATTACGCCTCTCAGTCATTTCCAGATATTCCATTACGCCTCTCAGGCCTTTCCAGACATTCTACTACGCCTCTCAGTTCTTTCCGGATATTCGCCGTCCAGACGTTTTTTACGGAACCAAGATGAAACTGAGTCTGGAAGTTCCAGATGTCGCTTTATCTTTTCACCAACAGTACAAGACTTCCAAAGTGAAAATGAACTGTTTACTATAGTAGATTCACATCAACCGTGCATTTGATGTCTACGAAAGTCCCTTACGACGCTCCTGATTGGCTGTTGATAAGCCAATCACAGGGCTGGAAACTCTCAGTCCCTCTCGAGAGAGAGTTCACATAGGCAGGATGGGAGAAGTGGAACATACTACAACCTGCCTATGTGAAGTCTCTCTCGAGAGACTGAGGAGAGTTTCCAGCCCTGTCATTGGTTTATCAACAGCCAATCAGGAGCGTCGTAAGGGACTGGCCTAGACGTCAAATGCACGGCTGATGTGCATCTACTATAGTAAACAGTTTTACAGAATAGGTATCTTAAGTGTCTGTGACCTTAGGAATCACGTCAAGGTTAAATAGATAGATTTACGTTTTCCAAGTCGAACTTTCAAATAATAAATCTGAACACAAACATGAAAACAACAACAACAACAACAACAACAACAATAATAATAATAATAATAATAATAATAATAATAATAATAATAATAATAATAATAATAATAATAATAGCATTTACCAGGTGAAAGAAGTTTAAAGATCAGTTATAACCAGTTACAATGTGCCCTTAATCTCGATTATAAAACGATGCTGTGAAATTAGTGCCCTACTATTTTCTTGCAACAAATACTATAATGATAATAGTAGTATCTAAGGGCTGATTGGAACTATACTACTCCTGTAATAAAATAATAATAATAATAATAATAATAATAATAATAATAATAATAATAATAAAAATTAGTGCCTTATTATTTTTTACAATAAAAATATTGATAATAATAGTATCGAAGGCTTAATTGGAACCATACTACTCCTGCAATAATAATAATAATAATAATTAATAATAATAATAATAATAATAATAATAATAATAATAATAAAAATTTGTGCCCTAATATTTTTTCTACAATAAAAATTATAATAGTAGTATTTGAGGGTTAATTAGTACTTTACTACTTCTGTAATAATAATAATAATAATAATAATAATAATAATAATAATAATAATAATAATAATAGAAATTAGTGCCCTAATATTTCTTTCACAATAAAAATAATAATAATAATAATAGTAGTAGTAGTAGTAGTAGTAGTAGTAGTAGTAGTAGTTCAAAGTGAGTAGGTACCCTGCATTAGAACGCTCTCGGGAGTCGATCCAGATATAGTTTACGCCTCTCAATAATCATAAGATCAATCATCTTTTATATAAGTCCATAACTCCTCACCACCCACATTATCTTCAGTGAAGTTTCCTCCTCCTCTTCCTCCTCCTCTTCCTCCTCCTCCTCCCTCGCTGCTGCTGCTGCTACTTCTCAAGAGAGGCGGCGGCGGTGGTACATAGTGGTGGTACATCTAAGAGAAGACCCTTTCGGGCCGATATGTAACGACCCCGAACCATTGATTCAGGATAGCCATTGGAGTCACCTGTTGGACCTACGAGCTCTCGGGGCACGCCTGCATTCCAGGAGGAGGAGGAGGAGGAGGAGGAGGAGGAAAGTTTGGGCAAGTTGGGTATCGCTGGCATGATAGGGGTATGGAATGACCGGTGCGTATCGGATGGTGCACAAACGAATGAATGGCCTGTCCCTAACCCACCCAACCAACACCCTCCCTCCCTCCCTCCCTTACCCCCGAAACCCCACCTGTTACCCGTACCAAAAAAATACCCCCCAAGGAGAGAGAGAGAGAGAGAGAGAGAGAGAGAGATCCTAGTACCTCCCACTGTCCTCAAAGCTACGCATGTTATGTCTTGCGCGCGTGTGCGGACGGACACACAGACAGAGAGACAGACAGACAGACGCTCGCGCGCGCAGGCACACACACACACACACACACAAATGTCCACCCGCCACCCTACGACGACGACGATGTCGACTGGGGCCCCTTGGGATTCTTGGAAGCCATCCTTCGTGTTGGTCGCTTTTCTTTGCGCTCGTTTTTATGGCCTATTATCTATCTCTCTCTCTCTCTTTTACTCCTGTTTTTTTTACTCATTCATTCTCTGCCGACGACGACGACGCATTCTCTCTCTCTCTCTCAGTAAAACCTGCTCTTAGAGATAAGTGAGCACACATGACATGATGTCTCCTCGGATGGACTAACAAGTCTTCGAGACATCCTAATCCTTGTAACTCTCCACGGACCAATCTATGATACGCCAACGAAACGTAAAATCTGCGTATTTCTGTACAGCTTCAGGACGAAGCAAGCACTTTCATTTATTTATTTATTTATTTATTTATTTATTTATTAGCAGCAGAGACAAGGAACTAGCACGAAAACTCGTAGAAACAGGGTAAAAAAAACCACACACATACAAACATAAGGCAAACTACAACACATCCATAAAGTAGTATAGTTACATCTGAATACTCGAGGAAAATAATTATTTCGTTCACCATTTTATCCCATTGTTTCGAGTTAAGCCCGTTATTATTATTATTATTATTATTATTATTATTATTATTATTATTATTATTATTATTTTTATTATTAAACATTAAAGATAAATAACGTGAGCAAAAAATGCGCATCAGGTTTTCTGCAAAGCGTATAATACTGTATGAAGCTGTCAGCTACGGCCCAATAAACTTTCAGCCACAGCCCGGTGGTAGACTGTGTTGTTGGCACTTATGTAGACTTGCCAGACGCACGAGCATGGCTAACTTTGACCTTATATATAATAATAACTGCTGAGGCTAGAGGGCTGCAATTTGGTATGTTTGATGCTTGGAGGGTGGATGATCAGCATACCAATTCACAGCCCTCTAGCCGCGGTAGGTTTGAAGATCTGAGGGCGGACAGACACAAATGTGGACGGGCAGACGAATGGCGGCCATCTCGATAGTTTTCTTTTACAGGAAACTAAAATGGGCCGCAATCAATCTTGTGATGCCGAGTAATGTTAAGTATTCAGAATCAATCATTATAAAAGGAAAGCACAGAATTCGATAAGTTAGTGAGCGAGCACCGTAGGAAGGTAGTGCCGTCAGTGCGACTCCTGTGGTGCACTGTAGGCATTACGTAACGTTCTTAGCATCGTGCCTTCTTTGGGCCCCTAGCTGCACCCCCCCCCCCTTTCATTCCTTTTACTGTGCCTCCGTTCATATTCTCTTTCTTCCATCTGACTTTCCTCAACCCTCTCCTAACAGTTGATTCAATGTGTAACTGCTTTGAGGTTTTCCTCCTGTAACACCTTTCAAACCTTTTACTGCCAGTTTCCGTTTCAGTGCTGAATGACCTCATAGGTCCCAGTGCTTGGCCTTTGGACTCAATTCTATACTCAATTAAATTCAATCCAATTCGGTAGGCTAGCCAGTAAAACCATTCCTTGAAGCTCATCATCGTCCTCACTCAGTGAGCCAACTACTGACCTTCTAGAAGTGTCAGTTATCTTTCCCACCGTTATCCCTACACTAAGGGGTCGGTTGCCTGATGCGCCTCTCCTTACAACTTCAGGGATGGTTTATCATTTGGCAAAAGGGGTTTTTTACGACCGCATGCCCTTGCTGTCATCAACCACAGTTATTGGCGTTGGGCCTAGCCTTTGACTCAAAAGTAAGACTGCAAGGCAGCAGTTTCCAGTTACTGGTGGTGGGCCTAGCCCTTTACTGAAAAAGTTACACTGAAAGGCAGCAGTTTCCACAATCATTGGCAGTGGGCCTAGCCTGTTACCAAAAAGTAAGACTGTTAGGCAGCAGTTTCCACAGTTATTGGCGGTGGGCCTAGCCTTTTACTAAAAAAGTAAGACTGCAAGGCAACAGCTGTCCTTTTAGTTGCCTTTTACGACACGCAGGACCTATGGTGGTGGTATTCTTACAACCCCTACCACAGGGTGGGTGGAAGTGTCAGTTATATCGAACATCAATTATTGTAAATTCGCATTTAGGGGGGTGGGCGGGGGTTTCAGATTACTGTAAAAAAAATAAGTCGTAGAGCATTGTATACTACATTGCATTCTGGATCAACAGGCCTGTCAGTTCTAATGAATATGAATAGGAGTCGATCTTCTGAATAATAATAATAAACTGCATAGGTTCATGAATACCGCCCTGTGGAACGCCATCATCTCATGGTTTTGTCGCAGCCAACGGTTTCGTAAAGACTGCCTAACCACGGAACTTCAAATGGCGATATAGTAACTGACGAATACTCGAAATTTCTGTGAAATATTCAGATTCACTGATGAATCACTGAACCTTCTTTTAAAGGATGATTCGACTCAGCAACTGAACCACTCGACTTTATAAGAAACAGATTTGAAACCAAACGGGATTGAAATACTGAAGCATACGCCTTTTCTTTATCATTATTATCATTATTATTGTTAAAAAGAATGGCAGAATTAAGCGAGTTGATTTTATATATCGTTTTTTCTATTTTTCCTACAATTCGCTTTTCAGGCTCAGCGATGTTTCTGAGTAACTGGCCAATATTCATCATGGGAATTTTCAAAAATTATATATGCTGAAGGTAATCTTTTATTTTATTAGAACGGAATATAATACCGGCACTGACGACGACCCTAGCTTGACCTGGGCCTGAGATCCTGTTCTAATAAAATAAAAGATTACCTTCGGCATTTATATTTTTTTTGAAAATTCCCTATATGAATATTGGCCAGTTACTCAGAAACATCGCTGAGCCGCCTGAGAAGCGAATTGTAAGGAAAATAGAAAAAACAATATATAATATCAACTCGCTTAATTCTGCCATTCTTTTTAACAGCATTTGCGTAAAAGAGGGTATTCTACCAGAATATTATTATTATTATTATTATTTTTATTATTATTATTATAAAAAAACATACAACGCGCTTGAGTGAATTCTGTACATAAAGGCAAACTACAAAATATTATTATTATTATAATTTGTCCTTTAAGGCCCACAATAATATATACTGCTGGAAGCAGTAGCAAAACTTTATAAAACTTCCGTCAGTATATTATTGTGGACCTTAAACAACATTACTTGTGCCCTTGTAATTGAGATTGCTACCCAATTATTATTATTATTATTATTATTATTATTATTATTATTATTATTATTATTATTATTATTATTATTATTATTATTATTATTCGTACGGAACAGGACTACAGGCTCAATATCTTGAAATTCAAGATTCAAAATAATATGGCGTTTATTTGAAAGGAATCGCGGGTGATAATTGGAAGGATAAGACGACGAGATCGGGTATTAAACAAGAAAAAAAAAATAAATGAATAAATGAATACACAAACGGATAAAAATGTCAAAAAAAAAAAAAAAAAAAAAAAAAAAAAATCAAAATACAAGGCAAGATGTTTTAGGGGAGCAACGCATTGCGTTTTTGCTTGAACAAAGAAATATAAGCAACATATATATATATATATATCTATATCTATATATATATATTATATATATGTATATATATATATATATATATATATATATATATATATATATATATAATATATATACATATATACATTTATCTATTAATATATAATATATATTTATATTATTATATATATATAAATATATATGATATATATAATATATATTATAATATATATATATATATATATATATATATATGGCTATATATATATTATATATATATTAAAAAAGTCACTTTAAGACAGTCATCCTTGCCAAAAACACCAGATATGATTTAAGAAGAAATTCTATAATTTTTTTTTAATGAAAAAAAAAAAAAAAAAAAAAAGCGTTACTTTAAAAGCATTGAACCTTGTCATCGAGGCACCAGGCCTGCTGACTGATCCCCGCTTACGCAGTTTGGCGGCCTTAGCGGCGGAGGAGACCTGCCACCATCACCACCACCACCACCACGAGACAGGAAGATCAAACAGATCAAGACGGAATTCGACGAACTGCGTATCCAGTAGTATATACCCTTACTGACTTGACTGGCCTCCTCCGCGCACCCCCGACCCCCCGCGCCCTTCGGCACCCCCCTTCCAAGGGATACCACCCGAGAGAGTACCCTCATATTCTAATTCGACCTAAGAAAATGCTACAAAGGGCTGTCGCAACCGGCGAAAAAGAGGTACTACTACTCGATGACCCTGTAAAGCGTTCCTCTTACGCAGATGCGGAATGACACAGTGCCAAGGGAAGTAGCCACTAACAAATGGACAAGTGTGGAGTCATTTCGTCCACACTGTGGAGGAAATTCGCCTACACTATGGAGGAAGTTCGCCCACATTGTGGAGTCATTTCTCCCACAACCAAAACAATCAGTGTGTAATAAGTACCGAAATAATAAAAATTTTAGCTGGCACAGTCGAAAAAACAAAAGTGCACGGCCCATCAAACTTTCAGCCACGGCCCGTTAGTGGCCTGTGTTGAGGATAGAAAGCTGTAATTCGGAAAGTTTGATGATTGGAGGGTGGACGATCAACATACCAATTTGCAGCCCTCTAGCCACAGTTTTCCTTCCGGAAAATGAGTAGAACGTATATATTCAGTCATTTACAAATCGCAGACTACATGCAGAATGAGGTCGCCATCAAATAAAGAAAACAAACACAGGTCAAGTTATTTACGCAAGGAATTTCGGGCTATCAACAAAGATCCATGCGCGCCCTCGTTCACATACATCATGCCACCTAAATCTATCTCTCATGCACAAAACGCCGCTCATTTCGCAGATGTCGAGTTCCAGACTGGCGCAAAACAAATGCACGGCTCATAATCAACAAGTATTATCATATTACTAGATTGCTGCGCATCAGCTAATATGCGTTAATAAATGAGACCTTGGAATTTTAGGTACAAACAGAACACTTCAAAAAAAAAAAAAAAAAAAAAAAAAAAAGATACGTTTATGGAGTTGGCAGCATATACTGAAATATATATTTCAGGCCACAACCAAAAACACGATTTAAATACAGTCGCATTCTAATCAAGGCAGACGGAGAACCCAAAATGGGTTAAAACATTTTTGCGTATTTAAAATGTGCAATTTCAAAATAGCAAACACATACAAATGCTTTTTGTCGATTAAACTTCGGAAAAGCAGTAAACACGCTATTTTTGTTCCCCCCATTTGAATATCTAGGTGGGTAAGTTTGGTTAACATCCTCGAACAAAACACACACACACAAAAATAACATATGACGGAGCAGAGAAACGTACCAACGCTAAAATGTTTGGACGCAAATACAGGCAATCACACTTACCATAAATTTGAGATAAACACCGACCCTCGAATTCAACTGAAAATAGAACTGAGGCCAAAGCCCAAACACTGGTACCTATGAGGTCATTCAGCGCTGAAACGGAAATGGACAGTGAAAAGGTTTGAAAGGCGTAACAGGAGGAAAACCTCAAAGCAGTGGCCCTATGCATCAATTAAGAGAGGGTTAAGGAGAGTAAGATGGAGGAAAGAGAATATGAACGGAGGTGCAGTAAAGAGGAATGAAAGGGGTTGCATTATATACGTGACTTCCGAACCACGTCGAGAGTGAACTTCTAATCACCAGAAATACACACATCTCTAACACCTCAACGGAATGCCCGAGAATCGAACTCGTGGCCGCCGAGGTGGCAGGTGAAGACCATACCGATCACGCCACTGAGGCGCTAAGCGACTTATGCCTACAGAGCACCGCATAAGGTGTAATGACGGCAATGCCACCCGCCTACGGGGAACAGCAGCAGCCATTACTAGAAGGACGGCGTTTTTAATGTCTCAAATAAGTCCTCCAAAAACACCATCACTCTCAGCGGAATAGTTTTGGCCGAATCATCATTCCCAACCAGATAAGATTCAGCTGACAATAATAAATAACTATTACCATCAGCGCAACCACTCCAAGGAAAAACCCTGACTCACAGTGGATATCCCAGTGGAACATCATTCGGGACGGGAAGACCCCTCTGTCTTCAGTGATGTCGAGAAGCCACCGACATTCTTGCCAGTTTATATCTGTTGATTCAATGGTTGATTGATGGGCTTTGAGGCACAATGCCCAGCAATGGGGCAACGGAGGCCATTCGGCGCTGAAACGGAATCTGACAGTGAAAGGGTTTGAAAGGTGTAACAGGAGGAAAACCTCAAAAGCAGTTGCACTATGACACAATTGTCAGGAGAGGGTGGAGGAAAGTAAGATGGAAGAAAGATGGTATGAGCGGAGGTACAGTAAAAGGAATCAAAGGGGTTGCAGCTTGGGGCCCAAAGATAGGACGCTGCAAAGAACCTCAAGTAATGCCTACAGTGCACCGCATGAGGTGTATTGACAGTGGTAGAGTAGATTCACATCAACCGTGCATTTGATGTCTAGGCCAGTCCCTTACGACTCTCCTGATTGGCTGTTGGTAAGCCAATCACGGGGCTGGAAACTCTCCTCAGTTTCTCTCGAGAGACTTCACATAGGCAGCATGTATGTTCCAGCTCTCCTGAGGGATACTTTTGAAAAACGTATCCCTGAGGAGCGGTGGAACATAGATCCTACCCATGTGAACTCTCTCAAGAGAAACTGTGGAGAGTTTCCATCCCTGTGATTGGCTTACCAACAGCCAATCAGGAGCGCCACAAGGGCCTGGCCTAGACATCAAATGCACGGTTGATGTGAATCTAATATAGCCCCCTATGTGGGCAGTGTGTCTGTGAGTCTTCAACAGGTTCATCTCGGACCTGTTGAAGACAATTCATGTTGATATTGTGGCAATTGGAAAATGAATATTATACGTAAGTAAAGCACTCATCCTCTCAATAAATAAACCTGAGGTTAAGATGAAATTCAGTTTTTTGATGTACTATATATCAGTGACCCCACAACTAGTAGCAGACCACGGACCTACATCCAACCACCGGCGTTCATCACCGGACGAGTGGGTTACGCACTCGCTTACCCATCTGGCAGGCCGAGTTCGCTCTCCGCTCTGCCATCGCGGAATTGGAGGAGTGTCTCTCTGGCGATTAGAAATTAATTGCTCGATATAATGTGTTTCGGATCCCGCAATAAGCTGCAGGTCCCGTTGCTAGGCAACCAATTGGTTCCTAGCCAAGTAAAAAATATCTCATCCTTCGGGCCAGCATCCCTAGGAGAGCTGTTAATTAGCTCAGTGGTCTGGTTAAACTAGGATATACTTAACTTATTCACATCTAACTAGAATGTTTACTTTTAGAGTAGGCAATGTTAAGGTACGTTCTAAATGATCACAATCTTCTTGGTTTTCTGTCGAAGAAAACGATCGTTCCGGCTTTGTCCGTCCCTCCGCACACAGATCTCAAAATCTACCGAGGCTAGAGGGCTGCAAAATGGTATGTTGATCATCCACCCTCCAATCATCAAGCGTGCCAAACTGCAACCCTCTAGCCTCCGTTGTTTTTATTTTATTTACGGTTAAAAAAGTTAGCCATCATGCATCGTGCATCTGATAGCAGTTTCCGGAGCCATAGGACGCACCCTGACTCTTCCGCAACCGGTGAGGAACTGGAGTCTGGAGACTGTGGAAGATGGTTTTATATAGCATTATCCGTCGCACAGAAACCTCGATTGCTTCGGAGCGATTCTCACTTGTTAGTCCATCGTTTATTCGTTCAAGTGCGTAAAAGCTCTCTTTGTACGCACAATCCTACAGTACGCCCTTCACGTGACAAAAAAGAAAAAAAAAAAAGAGGGAGAGAGAAAGATTTCTCCTTCAAAAGTCAAACGATCTTCGTCCCTAACCTTAGGGAGAACACCACGTGATCCGCCTTGTCAAACTGAAAGGAGAGAGAGAGAGAGAGAGAGAGAGAGAGAGAGAGGATGAAAAAGCGATTACTCAAGGGGTAAAAGAGCTGTCCCTATACAGTTAAGCTGTGCAAAAACTTGATAAATTGCACCATGCTGCAGACGTTAACCAGCCCACCCCTCCCCCAAAACCTTCTTCGGCCCGGAGGAGGGAAATGGGAAGGAAGGGGGGGGGGGGGGGGGGCTACTACTACTTTGCCAGACAGACGAACAGACGTTGGAACGAAATGAGGATGAGGTTGCAATAAGAGTACTTGGTAATACATTTGAGGATAAGGTTGCAATAAGAGTACTTAGTCATACATTTTTACTTCTTCCTATGTTGCCTAGGGACAGTTGTGTTCCAGCTCCTATGTCTCTGGCAAGGTAGCTGACTGTTCCCTAGGGAGTCCTTCCAATGAAGGAATCTATGGGCAGCGTGTTTCAAGTTCCTCTGTATGGTAAACATGATTGTTTCCAAGTGATTAAGTTCGTCTGTATGGTAAACATTGATGACTTCCAAGTGAATTCCTGTCAATGAAGGAATTTAACACCCAATTCCCACCTTGAGCTGGACCCCAGGCTTCAAATAAGTTATTTTCTCATCCATTTTTTCTTCTGTACAACTACGGAAGCACTTTACAGTGTGCATTCTATTTATTTTGCTTGGACACGTTAATCGATTATGTACTATTTTTTCCCCATTAATATTTTAGATTTTAGCCGGCTCCTGTATTAGTTAGTATTCGTGCCATAATGGGTCTTATTCTTGAGATATATAAAATAAACTTAAGTCTGTTATTATTATTATTATTATTATTATTATTATTATTATTATTATTATTATTCCTCATAGTTGAATATTTTACATGAAAATTAAATTACCATTAAGGTGCTTGTAATAACAGATAGTAACTTACGAAACTAAGGACTAAGAAAGTATGTGTGTGTGTGTGTGTGTGTGTGTGTGTGTGTGTGTGTATATTATTATATATATATCTATATATATATATATATATATATATATCTATATTATATTATATATATTATATACACCCACACACACACACACATACTTTCTATATATATTATACATATATATATATATATATATATAATATATATATATATACATTATATAATATTATAATATATATAATATATATAATATTACTATATATAGATGATATTAATATATATTTCTATATATATATTAAATATTTATATATATACATATATATATATATATATACATATATATATATTATATATATATATATATATATATATATATATATATATATATATATATATATATGTGTGTGTGTGTGTGTGTATATATATATATATATTAAAAAAATTGGAAAACGATCGAAAAAAAAATCGAAAAACGAACAAACAAAAATATTTAAAAATAATCGATCAAAAAATTGAAAAACGATCAAACAAAAAATTGAAAAACGATCAAACAAAAAATCGAAAAACGAACAAACAAAAAATTGAAAAACGATCAAACAAAAAATCGAAAAACGAACAAACAAAAAATTGAAAAACGATCAAACAAAAAATTGAAAAACGATCAAACAAAAAATTGAAAAACGATCAAACAAAAAATTGAAAAACGATCAAACAAAAAATTGAAATACGACCAAACAGAATAATTGAAAAATGATCGAAAAAATGAAGCACGTTCGAACAAAAAAATGGAAATATGAAAAAAAAAAAATTGAAAAACACTCGAATAAATAAGATTGAAAAACGATCGAACAAAAAATTGGAAAACAATCAAACAAAAAATGTGAAAAACGATTGAACTAAAAATTGAAAAACGATCGAACCAAATATTTGGAAACCGATCAAAAAAAAGAGAAATTGAAAAATGATTGCACAAAAAATATTGAAAAACTATTGAACAAAAAATTGAAAACCGATAAAAAAAAAATTGAAAACGATCTAACAAAATTTTAAAAACGATCGAACAAAAAATTGAAAAACGATCGAAAAAATAATTGAAAAACGAAAAAAAAAAAAAATTGAAGACAATCTAACAAAATTTTAAAACGATCGAACAAAAAATTGAAAAACGATCGAAAAAATAATTGAAAAACGAAAAAAAAAAAAAATTGAAGACAATCTAACAAAATTTTAAAAACGATCGAACAAAACACTGAAAAACGATCGAACATAAAATTTTAAAAATGACCGAACAAAAAAATTTGAAAAACGATCGCAACAAAAAAATTTGAAAAACGATCGAGCAAAATCTCCTGGACAGAAAATGCAAAATTTCGAGTTATGATTATAAAGATAATAATGAACTGAATTTCCCAAAAATAAGAACCAAAACGATGATTATAATAATAATAATAAAAATAATAATAATAAGAAGAGAAGAAGAGGAGGACCTCCATGACTCCTGAGGGAGGAGGAGAAAAAGGAGCTGAGGGGGGTGGGGGTGCTGGGGGGGGGGGGGGGGGGGTGAGGTCGCTCCTCTGACAGGTCGTCCCAGACGACAGCAGTCGCATATTCTGCTAGTGACGTCGTGTGCGACAGGCCACTAAAAAAAGCAAAAAAAAAAAAAAAACAACAACACAACAGCAGCAGCAGCAGCAACAACAAAAAAAGCCAGTGGGGACAGAAAAGACAAAGAGACAGCCGGCCAGAGTACTACTCGTTCTCCTCTGTCTAGACAGCGAACAACACCGTATCAACGCCAGGGCTACAACTTCTGCTACATAGCCCCTGTTTGTATAACCATTGACCTGTCTGGTTTGGTACGGCCTGGAGGAGGAGAGATTCAGAAGTTGGGGGGGAGAGGACATGGAGGAGAATGTCGGAGGAGGAGGGGGAGGGGAGGAGGAGGAGGAGGAGACCGAGACGGGGATGCGACAGTAGTCGTGGAGGAGGGTGGGAGGGAGGAAGGGAGTACGAGTGGTAGAATAAACAAATGAGTCTGGAGGGCACTTGATCTGGTCTTGCTTTCTTATAAATGCAAATTGATTGTGGAGGAAAAACAAGGCCAGTAGCAGTAGCAGTAGCAGTAGCAGCAGCAGTAGCAGCAGCAGTAGCACTACTACTAGTAGCAGTGTAGTAGTAGTAGTAGCCAAAGTCTCCGCAGAAATAATAGCAGTGGACAAAAATAAATTGCCTTTCTCAGGTGTACCTGTAGACTGGTCCGTCTCAGACACAGCAGAAGTTGAAACAAAATAAATGAAAATAAAACATTAAAGAGAGAAAACGACGTGTAACAATGCCTGGTGGCACAGCAACTGAAGTGGAAATATATGAAATTGACGAAAGAAAATATAATTTGAGGTTATGCACCAATATTCTGCTGACGATGGTCCTTGTAGTCCAACAGAACAGAAGTTCTTTGTGAGGTCTTCAGTCCCACCCAGTTGCCTTAAAAAAAATCCCTTGCATTATTTCTAACAAGATGAATAATATTGGGAAATAACTACTTTCCATAAGTCCATAAGGAGCTGGTCAATCTTGACACCAGACCTGATGAATTTGATTGAAAGGTTGAGAGACTCAACAGAACAGGTAAATCCAACCTTCACGTACTGTGCTTATCGCTGAAAATGATTGCAAGTGAGAACAAAGGGATTCTTCACACTTCTGAAGATAGTTAATGAAAAAATAATTCACCAGGGAACATGATATTTGACAAGATTCAGCGCAAAAGATGCGACATGAGACAGTATTTATCAAAAAGATATTATATATATATATATATATATATATATATATATATATATATATATATATATATGGCATGCAACAAATCTTCTCAGTTAACAATGAGGCCTCTAAGACAAGAAGACTTGCCTTATGCCAGGGTCCCCATAGGTGACAGTTCAGTTCAAATAGGATGTTCTGAAAAAAATATATATATGTGCTCACACTTGTTGCCTAAACAGTTCTGAATTCAAAAATGTCGAGAGAGGTGTACGTACTACGACCATAAGGGAAAATGAGAGTGAGACAACGATGGAGAGGAGATGAAGACTGGTCAGACATGTCCTTGCTACCACCAGTTTGGGGAATAATGAATAAGTGACGATCCCCCACCTGGGTTTCCGAAGGCGCCATAAGAGCTGGCAGACCCGCGCCGCCGCCTACTTCGGAGAGTAGTAAGAAAGGAGGCTAGAGATGACTGGAGATTAGTAGAAGGGAAAGAACAGGAAAGGCGTCAGTGGCGGAATTTCACAGAGGCGATGAGGACAATTTAGATCAAATATTAAACTGAGGATATAGTATATACTCTGGACGTACCTTGCGTAAGGTAAATATAAACTTTATGCCTACCAGCTGATCGGTTTAATTTGTCATACAATAAAACTTCCAGTTGGAGGAAGCTATATAGGTTTTCTATATAATAACAGATAACAAACTAATCAATATGAATATTGCTACTGATACGACCTCAGCCGGGCAAAGCAGAATGCTACAAGACCCAACCAAGATTCCATTGGCGGGAGAGCAGCCTGGCGGGGGTGAAGAAAAGCAGAAGAAGAAGAAAACAATGATAAAAATAATAATCAAGATGATTCAGAGGAACAAAACCCTTCCAATTTCCTCTCGTCCTCTCTGTTGCTTACAACAAGTTATATTTCCTTCGTTCTTATTCTTAATCTCTCTCTCTCCCCGGGATTAACGTCGGATTTCCGAACTTCTTCATTTATACCTCGCCGTCTTCTCTCTCTCTCTCTCTCTCTCTCTCTCTTTCTCCGTCTGTCTTTACATGCTCTCTCCTCCTCCTCCTCCTCCTCCCCTACCTACCCCACACACCTCTCAATCAATCCCCTGGGGGTGGGCCACCTCTCACAACACCAGACACATGGAAAAGTTATCCCAGACAAATGAGGGGAAAGAGATCTTCTTTCGGGCCGACAATTGGAATCCGGAAGAAGCTGTTGCTCTCGCTCTCTCTCTCTCTCTCTCTCTCTCTCTCTCTCCAAGAAATGCAAGATCGCGCCGACACACACACACACATTCTTCTTCCCTTTTGTTTCCAGCGAATGAGAGACACGGGGGAAAGAGAAAGAGAAATCGACGGAGAGAGAGAGAGAGAGAGAGAGAGAGAGAGAGAGAGAGAGAGAGAGATGGAATAACACAAGAGCACAACGGGAGTGAAAGGGCGAAGACTAACGGGAAGAATAGGGAAGAGATATAATGACGAATAGAAGCCAGAAAGAGAGGATATAAGATAAGACTTCGCTATTATATTACGTCAGCAGCACCAGCAGCTTTGGAGCGATGGCTATCCGGAGAGAGAGAGAGAGAGAGAGAGAGAGAGAGAGAGAGAGAGAGAGAGAGAGAGAGAGAGGGCACTAATAGCAGTCGTGGGAATTGGCCTTTCAGGCGACTCCAAACAAATAGATTAAGTAGGTTGATGCCGAACTCCTGCTGCTGCTATGTTGAACATATACAGCAGAGTCATAAGGTAGACGAACTTATGAAATATTATTATTATTATTATTATTATTATTACTATTGTTATCATTATTGGTAATAGGAATATAACCTTACTATTAATACTACGGATACCATCAGTCATCCTTTTTTTTGGCAGAGTTGAATTTACAATTATTATTTTAATCATGACCTCTAGGAACTTATATGATTCAAGTTACACTGTCTTCCAAACCTAATTATGTCCTTTCCAAACCTCTGCTGTTTCAGGTCAGATCTGTTTGGCTCTTTTCCAATATAAATTTATTTTTTGTTATTATAAGAGTGCAAAGTCATTAAGATTCGTTTCGAAAAATATAAACGCAAAATTGTCTGTAAGCATAACCAAAAACCATTCATCAAAGGGCAGCAGCAAATGCAAATGGCAAACAACAACAACAACAACAACAAACAACAAAAAAACAGTCTCCATTATACAGACATTATTAATCCACGACGCATCGAGAGAAAGTCACAAGATCTTCGCTCCTGATGAAGTTGAGTTGTTTACACTGCACGGACTCATGAGGTATGCATACTCAACCCTACACCCCCCCCCCCCCCCCCCCACACCGCTGTCTGATAGTTTAACAGCTGTGATGAAGGGCCAAGGTTAGACATGGGCCTCTAGGGACAGACAGTGACCTCCAATGCAGGGGGACTGGAATCCCAGATATGTGAGAGGGACTGGAATACCAGATATGTGAGAGGGACTGGAATCCCAGATATGTGAGAGGGACTGGAATAACAGATATGTGAGAGGGACTGAATCCCAAGATATGTAAAGAGGGGGCTGGAATCCCAGATATGTGAGAGGGACTGGAATAGCAGATATGTGAGAGGGACTGGAATCCCAGATATGTGAGAGGGACTGGAATAACAGATATGTGAGAGGGACTGGAATCCCAGATATGTAAGAGGGGCTGGAATCCCAGATATGTGAGAGGGACTGGAATAACAGATATGTGAGAGGGACTGGAATAACAGATATGTGAGAGGGACTGGAATAGCAGAAATGTGACTGGAATCCCAGATATGTGAGAGGGACTGGAATGCAGATATGTGGGCGGACTGGAATCCCAGAGTATTTGAGATAGGGGTACTGTGTGCATCCCAGATAGGTGAGAGGGGGACTGGACTAACAGATATGTGAGAGGGACTGGATCCCCAATATGTAAGAGGCTGGAATAGCAGAATATTGTTGTAGAGGAACTGGAATCCCAGATGATGTGAGACAGGGACTGGAAAGTAGCAGATATGTGAGAGGGACTGGAATCCCAGATATTGAAGGGACTTGGAATAACAGATATGTGGAGGAGTGGCACGATCCCGATATGTAAAGGGGCCTGAATAACATATATGTTGAGAGGGACTGAATCCCAGCTTATGTTGAGAGGGACTGGAATAACAGTAGTGAGAGGGACTGCAATAACAGATATGTGAGAGGACTGGAATCCCAGATATGTGAGAGGGACTGGAATAACAGATTGTGGAGAGGGACTGGAATAACAGTATGTGAGAGGACTGGAATACCAGGTATGTGAAGAGGGACCTGGAACCCAGATATGTGATTAGGGACTGGATAACATAACAGATATGTGGAGAGGGACTGGACCCAGTCTGTGAGAGGGACTGGAATAAACATCTATGTGATAGGACTGGAATGAACAGTATTGAGAGGGACTGGAATAACAGATATGTGGAGGGACTTGGAATCCCAGATATTTGAGAGGACTGAATCCCAGATATGTTGAGAGGATGTAATCCAGATATGTGGAGGGACTGGAATAGCAGATATTGTGAGAGGGACTGGAATCCAGATATGTGAGCGGACTGGAATCCCAGATATGAGAGGGACTGTAATAACAGATATGTGATAGGGACTGGAATAAACGAAGATATGTGAGAGGGACTGGAATTAACCCAGATATATGAGGGGGAACTGGAATCCAAATTCCCAATTCTCCCCACGCCAGATATGGAGGAGGGGTACCTGGAATAACCCAGATAATGTGAGAGGGACTGGAATCCCAGAGTATGTTGAGAGGGACTGGAATAACAGATATGTGAGAGGGACTGCATCCAATACTAATGAGAGGGATTGAATCCCATATTTATGTGAAGGGACTGGAATCCCAATATGTAGAGGGACTGGAAATCCCAGATATGTTGAGAGGGACTGGAATAACCAGATATGTGAGAGGGACTGAGGGGGGGGGGGGGGGGGGGGGTAATAAGCAGGTTATGTGAGAGGGGACTGGGAATCCCAGGATATGTGGAGAGGGACTGGAATCCCAACGAACTATGTAGAGGGGGACTGGAATACCCAGAATATGTTGAAGAGGGACTGAATAGCCCAGATAATGTGATAGGTACTGGATAACAATATTTACGGGGATGGAATCCCAGATAATGTGAGAGGGACTGGAATAAGCAGGATATGTGAAGAGGGACTGGGGAATTTTTCCCAGATATGTGAGAGGGACTGGAATAACAGATATGATAGAGGGGCTGGAATCCCAGAGGGACTGGAATTCCAAATATGTAAGAGGGACTGGAACTCCAGATATGTCAGAGGCACTGGAACTCCAGATACGTAAGGACTGGAATTCCAGATATGTAAAAGGGACTGGAATCCCAGATATGTGAGAGGGACTGGAATCCCAGATATGTGAGAGGGACTGGAATTCCAGATATGTGAGAGGGACTGAAATCCCATATATGTGAGAGGGACTGGAACTGCAGGTACGCAAGGACTGGAATTCCAGATGTTTAAGAGGTACTGGAGTTTCACATATATAAGGACTGGAATTCCAGATATGTGGGAGGGACTGGAACTGCAGATACGTGAGGACTGGAATTCCAGATGTTTAAGAGGTACTGGAGTTTCACATATATAAGGACTGAAATTCCAGATATGTGGGAGGGACTGGAACTGCAGATACGTGAGGACTGGAATTCCAGATGTTTAAGAGGTACTGGAGTTTCACATATATAAGGACTGATATTCCAGATATGTGGGAGGGACTGGAACTGCAGATACGTAAGGACTGGAATTCCAGATGTTTAAGAGGTACTGGAGTTTCACATATATAAGGACTGGAATTCCACATATGTGGGAGGGACTGGAACTGCAGATACGTGAGGACTGGAATTCCAGATGTTTAAGAGGTACTGGAGTTTCACATGTATAAGGACTGGAAGTCCAGATATGTGAGAGTTTCTGACGTAGGTTTCCTATGTTATTTCTGAAATTTTGACTGTCAATTCCAGCACTGTGGCATTTTCAGTCATCAGACGCTTAACAGAGTAAACAATTGTTTGAGTATTCAAACAATTCTTGAAAACGACGTCCTTGGCGTGGATCATCCTCCATGAGGATGTTGTGTAACTGGAATTTCAATAGTTCCAGCAAAGATGCAATTCTACTTACATTTATTTATTTATTTGTCAATTTATTGGCTATATTTTGCATTTCCTATTACTTTCTGTTACTTTTATTCTAATGCACACTATATTCCTTGGAGGGTTAAACTTCAAGTCAATGTCCCCTTCTATTTCACTATACTTCATCTGATATAATAATAATAATAATAATAAATATATAAAATAATATAATAATAATAATAATAATAATAATAATAATGTTTATTTTTATTTTGCTTGATAAATTTCTTGCAGCTCTGACAGTATAATTCACATGACAGTAAATAGCTATCTGATATGATACGATTTTACTTTTAAGAAATTTCAACTTGTAAATTTAAGTAGTGAAGCTCAGCACCAAGGCACTATCATCGGCCATTCAGCTTTTCAGACAGCCAAAAGAGAGTTGGAGAGGCTGGTCAGCAAGCTAAAAAGAGCCCCAGAAGATGAGAGACATGGAGTAGAAGGATCAAAGGTGACAAGGGGATGAAGCACCACAGTTGCCCTGAGAGAGAAGCACTAATAGATAGAGAGGTTGGACTGCAGGAATTAAGAGAAGAAGTAGGAGTGGTTGGAGGTCATGTAAAAGGCCAAAAACTCATCTGGGCACCTATAGATTTTCTGAGGTTCACCTTTTCCAGATGAGGTACCTACAAGTTCTCCGAATGTCACTTTGTCGTGGGCGCATTTCCCAGTTGAGTGTCTAGTGGTTAACCATCGGCAAGCCAAAGATCAAGGAACATTCCTCTCCAGTTTTTTTCCTGTATAGTTGAGAAAGAGCAGTCAGATACGTGACGATAAAGTTATAAGCAAACATCTATGCGCCCCGCAACTGACCAGTTGTTCGACATAATACTCGGCAGTCTGTGAAAATCATTCTTCACCAGAGAGTGCTTTTATTTTATCAGTGTCAGGCTTTGGAGAATGTAGTACATTCAGTATGAGAAAGGGAGACCAAGAAAGAGACGGCGTGTTTGTGTAGGGGAAGATATGTGATAGAAAGGTATTGACGAGAACGATGTACAGGACAGAAATCGATGGAGACGACTCGTTCAGAACGGCGACCCCATATAAAAATGTGTTAAAGCTGGGAAGAATAAGAAGAAGAAGAAGAAAAAGATTCAGTGCGAGAACAACCTATTCTGTACTGGAATTCATATAAAAACAATTATGCATCTTAAGGAATACCCTGAAAAGTCAGGTACAAATGAAGCACCCGATGACACAAACGCTGTTAATACAATTACCTCAAACAACTGAAAACTGCATGATCGACACTTTGGCCCGTCCACGCCCCATCCTTACCGCGCAACCCCCCCCCCCCCCCTTCCAAAAAAAAGGGACCTAGAAACCGATCTAACCCGACACCCCTAGCCGACAACCCTCCGCCTCCGGGCCCCGGCACTCTTCAACACTGCATAGACCGGGAGGCTGACTGGCCAAGGCAGCAGCAGGATGACACTGGAGGAGAAATGAAGAAAGAAATAAAGAGGGAGAGAAAAACAAGAGGACAGGAGGAACGCAGACGGTCACAAAACGTACCCTCCTCAACCGAAGGATACGAGCAACGGTGGTGACGTCAACCACGCCTCCGAAAGTCGGCGGAAGCAGCAGTAGGATTCGCTGTAGTAGTGGCACTGAAGAAGCCAGCCAGCCACTTTTCAACTACCACTACTACTGGAGGAGCCCGTTACGGGCGCCGTATAAACGTCGTTGGCATCGTTATCATCAAGGTCTACTTATTCTATATACCTTGGTTATCATTACCCGTCTTTGACCGTCACGTCATGGGGAGACCCACTAGTTATCACTTCGACTACGATAGTACCGGATAAATCAATATCAATAAATAAGTGAATGATTGGAGGGTGGTCGCCCCCCCCCCCCTATATTTTAATGGCTGGGAGGCGGGTTTGAGAGAGAGAGAGAGAGAGAGAGAGAGAGAGAGAGAGTAGAATTCAAAATAAAACAACTAATATAGATTTCAAAACCAACTAATCTAGATTACAAAAGCAAGAAAAACATGGAATGTCCAAAAATAAAAAACAAATAAATAAATCGAATCAAGACGTGAGGAAAAATGAGACAATCAAGAGTTCAATTATATTCCAAAATGAGCTTAATAGCAATACTGAAATGAGCATCATGAGAATAACATGAGAATGGGTGAGCTCAGGTCAGTTCAACCTGATTGAACTGATTAGATAATCCTGGGACGAGGAAAGAGATGCTCGCTCTCGACTAACCTTTCTTGCAGGTACTTTCACAAACTCTTTCACTGGCTCTGGCCTTTTTTCGTCATTATCACCAATCAGTCCTATAGAAGCTTCAAACATCAGTCAGTGTCTACGCCAATCACGACTTACACAATATCTTTAGGATTTTTCCGTCATTATAACCAATCATTTCAATAAAAGCTACAAACATCAGCCAATGTTTACTCCATTCACGACAGTAATTAAGGATTTTTCCTTCATTATAACCAATCATTTCAATAAAAGCTACAAACATCAGTCAATGTATACTTAATTACTGTCGCGAATGGAGTATACATTGACTGATGTATACTCCATACACTGTCGCGAATGGAGCATACATCAGTCAATGTATACTCCATTCGCGACAGTAATTAAGGATTTTTCCTTCATTATAACCAATCATTTCAATAAACGCTACAAACATCAGTCAATGTATACTTAATTACTGTCGCGAATGGAGTATACATTGACTGATGTATACTCCATACACTGTCGCGAATGGAGCATACATCAGTCAATGTATACTCCATTCGCGACAGTAATTAAGGATTTTTCCTTCATTATAACCAATCATTTCAATAAACGCTACAGACATATCAGTCAATGTATACTCCATTCACGACAGTAATTAAGGATTTTCCCTTCATTATAACCAATCGGTTATATAAAAGCTACAAAAATCAGTTAATGTACACACTCCAATCACGACTTAAACGACGATAGCTTTTGGATTTTTCCGTCATTATAACCAATCAGTTCTGTAAAAGCTACAAAAGTCATTCAATGTATTTACTCAGTTCACGACAGTAATTCATTATAAGATGCTGAACAAACCCTAAAACGAAAAAAAAAAAAAAAAACAAGCGCTTGAGAGAGGGACAGATAAATTCGCAGGCTACCCAAAGGGAGCCAATTCTCGTAAAGGAATCCAGTTTCCAGACAAGACTGAATAATTAAATGCGACGACGTCTCCCTCCTCTTCCAGAGCAGCGACACAGCTGGAAGTGTCTCTCGATCGCTGGAATCGTACAACAATTGGGTACGGTCAGTTCACCCGGGATAAGGCGGGTGACGGGGGTTTGGGTGGGGGGTGGGGGGTGGGGAGTGGTTTGGATTTGACTACTACTACAAGGGGACAGACCTGAGACCTCCTTGGGACAGACACCTGCGCCTCTTGTCTTTCATACCTTGGAATGTTTAACCCAGGCAGTAGTACCATTGACTCCCTGAGGAGTCACGTTTTAAAAATATTCTTTATAAATTACCTACACGATTATTTTAACTTTAAATTGCTTTAAGATACAGATATCGATAGAAACTACTTGTCTATGAAGCAAAATGATGATTTTCTAAAATTTCATGACTTTTGTTATTTCATTTTTAGAAAATAGTAAATGTCACCTTACACATTCATTACCCTCTAAATTAAAAATAACATATATTTCCCTTCAAAAAAAAAAAAAAAAAAAAAAAACATATGTTACAATTGTTTTCTTAAAAGCTGATTTTATTTAAATTATTTTTTCCTAGTGACTCCCGATGGAGTCGATGGAACTTAGGGGTATAGATATATATATACAATATTTTGTTGATTATTGACATAAAGAAATAAAAGCATCAACAATAACAACATACTCTGAATTTCAGTGGGGGAAATTATAATTTCACCTTTGCTCTACTGTATATAGATTGGGTGCGCGCGCACACACACATATACAAAACAAACACATGCATATATGTACATGAACTAATACATATCACACGCACACATAGAACATGATATGTACACACACACATACTCCCATATCCAATCCTCTCACTGTAGACCGAGTTATGCGCAGGTTTGAACATGCATGACTCACTCGTAGAGTAGCCTGCAGTATACTCAAATGAACCTGATGAAACATGTTGAAGTGGTGACACTGATGACCTTGTACAAAGCACACTTGACATTAGTCTATCCTTGACAGTCAGTCAGCTGAGATGGACCCAAAGTTTTTCTATTCGAAGAAATGACGAATTGGAATTCTTCATGAAATTCTGAGTATTGACGAATCTATGACGCCTTATGATGGACGTCATTCCTGCAAGCAATTCATCAGACAAAAGCCAGTAAGATTTGGATTCAAATCATGGATCTATGAAGGTAAATCAGAAAACCAGTTGTCCAAGGAACCTTTAGGAAGTACAGTAATCCGGGAATGCATTTCTGCTTGCACTGAACCTAATAAGCACAGGTTTTATTTTGACAATTTTCTTTACTTCATATGACATAGTCATAGATCTGAAAGATAAGGGAATAAATGCCACTGGTACAATGCGATCAAACAGAACAAAGCTCTGTCCATTGCCTACTGCAAAAGATATGAAAAAGAAGTCAAAAAGGTCCTATGACTATCGACCAGAAGGAAATGTTGAAATCGTTACGTGGAATGATAATGCTGTTGTTACTCTTTACATTAACTGTGAAGGTCTAAATCCAATTGAGATGGCAAAATGGTGGCAAAAAGGTGTAGGAAGAGTGACCATTGAACAGCCTTTCATAGTAGAAGCATATAATAAAGGTCCTTGCCAAAAGAAAAAGCCTGAAAGGATGCATTCAAAAGTCCTAAGGCTAGGCCCAAAAGGACGCAAAGCTCTCCCACCAAGGGAAGGGAAGTAAGGACAGACGACACTAAACATCGTACTGAATCTCTACCAACTTCAAGAAGATGCATTGTGTGTAAAAAGAATGGGAAAATTCTTTGCACAAAATGTAAGGTCACCCTTCATCTGAATTTTGCGGTATGCATACCCTTTTCTGCTGTACAGTTATGCACAAATCCTTTATTATGTTCTTAGATTTTGTGTATTTTTTATGTATTCTATATGAAATGTTTCCTTTAGTGTTTAAATACTCAGCACAGGAACTTTGCATTTTTCTTTATTCCCATTTGTTTACTTGCTTTCTTTGCATTAGTTGTGCTTCCACTCATGATTGTACAAGCATGTGTTCATATGCTTATAATTCAAAGACACTTACTTAATTGTCATTCTTATATCACTAAAATGCTGTATAAAAAGCACTCAAATAAAGTAAGTATGAAACTGACCATTTTCATTCACTCCTTATACCCTGAAGTCCCATTGACTCACTAGGGAGTCACACCTTTATGTTCCATGAAAATACAAATAATCAAAAAATTCCAGTAACAGGTAATCAAATATATCAAAAACTCTTCAGAAATTGAGTTTATCAAAAATCAAAACATAATAAATCACATTGGTACCAGCTGAGTTAAGGGACTCTTGAACTGTAGTGCAACTATGCAATCTTTCGATGAGTCATTTCCACTTAATATTATTGTAAATCCCCTAGACAGTTGTCTGTAATCATGAACGTCTTGTAATAGTACTACTCGAGGGCCGTATCAACCCTGATGAATGACATTTGCCTAGTAATCAACTGGGGGGGAAGTATATTTACATAACATCACAGTCAATTTTATCACAATAAAGTGCTTATCTCTCTCTAAATCTTCAGCTAGAAACCCTTGTTTCTTCGGCCCAATCGAGTTTTCTGTACAGCGTATAATGCTGCATGAGCCGCGCCCCATGAAGCTTTCAGCCACGGCCCGGTTTGTGGCCTATTATACAGCGTTGCCAGATGCACGATTAAGTCTAACTTCATAACCTTAAATCAAATAAAAACTACTAAGGCTAGAGCGCTGCAATTTGATATGCTTGATGATTGGAGGGTGCATGATTCACATACCAATTCGCAGCCCTCTAGCATCAGTAGTTTTTAAGATCTGAGGGCGGAGCTTTAACCTTAAATAAAATTATAACTACTGAGGCTAGAGGGCTGCAATTTGATATGCTTGATGATTGGAGGGTGGATGATCCATCTACCAATTTTCAGCTCTGTAGCTTCAGTAGTTTTTAAGATAAATAGTTGCCTTTTAAAGAAAACTAACAAGAGGGCTCCAAAGGGAATCCTGCCTGCAGAAAGAGACAAATCATAGGAAACGGGGGTGAATGAATAAACGTGAGGGAATTAGAAAACAAGAACGATCCCACCTGAATTCAGAAGACGTATAAGCAGCAGACAGCAGGAATGAATTCGCCCCTCGATTTTCAACCAACCAGAAAATGTAGATTCCAGTATTTTATAGGAAAAGTACTCGGCACTTTAGCTGTAGCCAAATTAAAAGTAGTATACCTCATCTCAGGATGTTCTCAGAAGGGGTGGGGGGTGGGGGGGTTAGATGATTGAAACGTAGGAATATGATGTAAGTTTAAACGATTTCTTATCCGGGGTGATTAGCCACCGAAGTGCTTTTGTAATACGTATTAAATTCTCCAATGAATTAAGCAGGAATATAAAAAATAAGATATTAAACTTTCTACTAATTCAAGTAGAAATTATTAAAGTAAAGTATCAAATGATCCAATAGATAAAGGAGATATTTATATAAAAGATTACGTCCACTAAATCAAGTAAAAATTATTAAAGTAAAACGTTAAACTTTCCACTAAATTAAGTAGAAATTATTAAAGTAAAATAGTCAACTTTTCACAAAATTAAGTAGAAATGATTAAAGTAAAATATTAAATTATCCAATAAGTTAAGCAGAAGTTACAATAAAATATTAATTTTTCTACTAAATTATGTAAGAATTATTAAAGTAAAATACTGAAATAACCAATAAATTAAGTGGAAATTGTTAGAGCAAAATATTAAATTCTCAACTAAATTAGGTCATTACTAAAGTAAAAATATATTCTCTGCTCAGTTAAGTAGACATTAGAATGAAATTTTGAATTCTCCATAAATTAAGTAGATATGAAAGTGAAATATCAAATTCTCCACTAAATTAAGTAGAAATTAAAATAAAATACCAAATTCTCCACTAAATTAAGTAA
>NC_087214.1:64812722-64822722 GCF_015104395.2 Macrobrachium nipponense | reverse complement strand
TTGTATATTCCATGTATATGGCCTTGAGTTGATAATAAAAAATTGAATTATTATATTATAAAAGGTGGCAAAAATGTAAAGATTTTGGATAATTATCGCAATCGCTATCATCATCGAACGAGCTTGATGGCGCACGCTACGCTGTGCTGGAACCCGGCGTTGCCCGTCAAGTCTCCCCTACCCTACTGATACCCCACATACCACGCCCCACCCGATGGGCGGACAAACATGTTTGCAGGAGGAGGGTGGATGTGTCATGTCTCCCCTACCCTCCCCGATCCCCTATACCTACCCCACCCCCACCATGGGCGGACGGACAAAAAAGATCCACTTAGATTTTATTATAGATTTGATAGAAAAATACAGAGGACACTGAAGGGGGGGGGGGGGGGGGGCGGCCCCAGGGTAAAACAACTTCAACCTCGACCTTCGTTTTTGGGGTAGGCTGAAACAGACCCAGTTGAGAGAGAGAGAGAGAGAGAGAGAAAGGGTCCGAAGCCTTAAAATAAATGTTACCAATTGCGAAAATACGGGGCAGCTCAAACTCACCCCCCTAAACGCCCTCCTTCCCCTCTGGGGCATTTTCGTTGCATGGCCGAAATGTCCCCCTGTTTAGCTTGACCTTCCAAACTTAATAAATCAAAAGATATTATTCTCGCCAAAGTACTTATTACTTCGTTTTACTGTGATACGAGTTGCAGAATATACGGAAAAACGAGAGGGATGGATTCACGTGCTATTTGTACTAGAATTGCAGTCCTTAGCTTCCTTTTATTTAAATCTCTATGGCCATTTTTCCAGAATTTGTAAATCGAGATCGTCGAGAAAAAGCGTCAGTGTGAATTTGACTTTAGCAGTTAAAGAAGCTGTTCAGTGTGTGAGCATCTTACTATCTTGGGCGTCATGTCAGTCTGTCCGTCCGTCCGTCTGTCATTCAATCACGACCAAATGGCTGGCCCGATGGGCATGAAACTTGGCAGGGTTATAGTGAGGACCCATAAGATGGTTTATAATGGGGTTTCATCCTACCTCTAACCCCTCCCCCCAAAGGGAGTAGGGGTGAGAAGGGATTCCCTGAAACGGGGCTGGTTATGCCCGTAGACTTAATTACTTTACGAATTTATCATACATAATTTTTGTATACATATGTTTGCTAGTTTAAATAACAGCTATATTATACTATACATACATACATACATAAAATTATATATATATATTATATATATATATATATATATATATATATAATATATATATATATATAGCAAATGAACAAGACAGATTCAATGCCCTATTCAGATTTTTAACTTCTGAATGATATGAATAGTCTTGAGCCAATACTCCTATGTGGCATTGAAGTGTTAATATAATGGATGTGAGATTACGAAAAAAAAAAATGTTGGGAGATGTTCACATGGAATGTTAGCGTAGCATAAGTGGAGTAAAAAAGTTTGGAATGTGGAGAAAAGACGTGGTGGTGAAAGATTATCATAAATAAAAACATGATTAGAATTGAACTGCATTTATAAAATTTAGGCCAAAGGCCAAGCCCTGGGACCTATGAGGTCATATATATATATTATATATAAAGACAAATTCATGAATAAAATCACACATAAAAACTCAAGATAAAATGGGGAACTCACAGGAACGCACGCATAGTGGGACCAGATAAGAAAAATGGAAAAATTATTAGAAAGTGACACTTAAAAGAGTAGCTTTGAGTAATCATTTTGTCTGTGTCTCTGTCCACATGGAAGGGCTGGCTAGCCAATAGCACCACCTCGTTACCTGTCCCAACAGCCACTGCGATCGGTAGAAAAACTCATCAAATAGTATTACTTAATGGCGTTCTTCAAGAAATCCCTTTCTGTGAGAACTCGCCTAATGGTTTCATCTGCTTTGTCTCATCAATTCTGTTCTCTCGCTGGTTAATGAAAGAATCACGAAATTTTAGGGGGAAATGGTCGTACAATGAGGCAATTTCAGCCATGAGACTGAAAACGAGTTCAAAAGTGGTTGGACACCACGATACAGATCCGGAATATAAGGGAATCGTCTTACGAGAATCTGAAAATCAAGTTAAAAGTTAAGTTTATCTTAGTTTTACCAGACTACTGAGCTGATAACCAGCTCTCCTATAGGGCTGGCCCGAAGGATTAATATTTTCACGCCGCTAGGAACCAACTGCTTACTTAGCAACAGGACCTACAGCTCATTGTGGGATCCGAACCACATCGAGAAATGAATTTCTATCAACGCCAATAAATTCATATACAGTTAAAAAAAAAAAAAAAAGTGATGGAGTCTACTATTTGCTTGGTCACAAAACTTTCACCTGCCGCCCGCCAACACACCCCCCCCCCCAAACCCCACAAAAGAAAATAACATAGCAACAAGAAGAATGGAACCACATCTGGGCCTGTGGCGACGATAACGATGCCGCATGCCGCATTTTGGAAAACAATGGGCACAAAAACTTTGAGGTCTCCCTCCCTGGTGCCTCGCGAGCACTGCCCCTGTAGACGATGATGCGTCATTGGGGCAGTCAGCCTGTTTACCGGGAGCGTTCTCTGCCCTTTTTTTTCCTGCCACTAGTTGCCCGACCTACTGTACCATTGTTCGTGACAGGGTTGAAGAAGAGGAGTGGGGTGGGGGGCAAGGGGGTAGGGATTAGGTTCGCTCCAAGCATCTACCTGGACACTTTTGAAAAGATTCAATTTCTCAGTATTTTCCTCGTATTATTTTCGCTCGCTGTTCTTTCTACGGACGTGATGAAGCCAAATGGACAGGAACAGAATAGTAAGTTATAAACTCACTGGCATTCTTCTTCTTTGCCTTCAGCTTTTCCCATTTCTGTATGGGGTCACTGTTCTTCTAGTCAGCCTTCTCCAGCTTCCTCTGTCCTGTACATCTTGTTCTAAACTCACAGGCATTGGACTTGGCTATATCTACAAAATAAAGCCTTCAGATCTAGATCCAGCGCATTTCCAAGAACATGAAGACTTTCAGAACACTGATCGAGCCATCACAGCAGACTCAAGTCAATCCCAGTTGGTCGCATTGCTCAAACAGAGCATACCAGCCTAAAGCACCACCTTGTCGACCCATCCAAACTACCTAAATCCTCCATAGGCAATTCAGGTCAAGTTTTGATGCTAATACTTCGAGCCAACCTTGGTCATTAGTCTCGTTAACTTAGGTTTTACCCTTTGGACAAAAACATGGGCTCCACTTTGGCTTATTTACGCAGTGCGAGTACTAAGCAGAGCAGAAGCTCCTTGGGACACCGTGGTTAGTATACTAGTCCCTCAGGGGATCATAATATTGTTTATGACTATAATTTCTCGACCACACAATATAGAAATGGGTGTACATAATACTTTTATCCCCAAGGGGCTAGTGCTAAACACACAGCGTCCCAAGGAGCTTCCGCCATGTTTAGTACTAGCACCACGTTGATAACAAGCCAAAGTAGCGCCCATGTTTTTGTCCAAAGGGTAAAACCCAATTTAACGAGACTAATGACCAGGCTGGCTCGAAGTAATAGATATTTTTACGTGGCTAGGAACCAATGGGTTACCTAGCAACGGGACCTACATTTTATTGGGGAATGTGAATCACATTGTATCGAGAAACAAATTCCTCCAATTCCACGTTGGCAGAGCAGGGAATCGAACACAGGACTACCGGAACGGTAGGCGAGCACGTAAATCACTCGTCCAACGAGGAACTTCAGAAGACATACAAAGACCCAGTATCAGCATTGAGGAGCGTCCATAATGCAGTAAAACATGTCATGAACAAGTCGGCAACTTATTGCGCACAAATCATAAAAAGGTTAAATACAAATCAACGACTTATTGGTAGTCCTAACCAGTGCTTCATATGATTATCCAGCATTTACCACAGATTCGCTCGTCACTTACGGTCACTGGCTTGTTCTTAACTTGTTCGTGATATTTATTTGATCATTTTTTTATATGTTTATGATATGTTAGATACATTGAGAAGTAAGGAAATTTTTCTTCTCCCAAGTTTATTGACATCTGAAACTTTCTTCTTCATATTACGGTCGTTGCCTAATTTTCAACTTGTTCGTGATATGTATGCGATAAGTTTTGATATGCTTATGCCATGTTAGATACATCGCAAAATCTGGAAACGCAGACAGCTTCCAGAATATAGTCCCTTTATTTCCTCTATCTCTCTCTACCTTTCTCGCTGAGTAGATAATAGTTGCGACAGTGCCTGGATCAGGGGAGTTCTGTCCACTACATCAGTCTCTCCTCCGTTGAAAAACAAGAGACGAGATATGCAGAACCGCCGCACCTTCTGCGTAACAACTGATGCCTCAGGAGGGTAACGCAATACTTTCCAGAGAGATGTCTGGGAATGATAACTGAAAAGTGGAATATAGGAGATTGTGGTTAAAAATCCCATTGTGGCGTCAGAGCCAGGCCGTTCGGACATCTTGAGATTAGGAATATCAACACAACACCCCCGATGCTGATAGGCGTCAGGAACTATAGTGTTGCGGTGGTGGTGGTCGGTGGTTGGAAATCTCTCAGAGGTTTCTATTCTCTGAGCAAGGAACTCCTGAAAGGGTAGGAAGGAGCCCCCAAAGATTGAGATGAAGATGTTGTTGTTGTTGTTATCTGCAAAAGGGGGTCATTCTCTCCTCCTTTCCTTCATTAGACTTTCCAATGAGAGAAAGGTGCAGCCAGAAAAGAAGAAAACAAGGGGATAAAAAGGGGACAAAACAAGAAAGAGTGTTGAGGTAACAGACCAGAAGTGATGGATTTCTTGGTTTCCAACTCTGGACAGAGGTTTAGCTGCCCCTGAAGATTTGAATGGAAAGAGAGAGAGACCTTACCTTACAGACCTTACAGTTCGTTCGGGTTGCCCCAGGTCCCTCAGTGTGAGGCACCTCTAATGTCTACCAGAGAGTTGCTAGTACATCTTCCGGTATATTTTGCATCTTCCAATCTTGGATGGTCTGGGATGCAGTTTAGATATTTGTCGAGCTTATTCTTAAACACATCTACGCTCACTCCTGATATATTCCTCAGATGAGCTGGCAACACATTGAATAGACGCTGCATTATCGATGCTGGTGCGTAGTGGATTAATGCCCTGTGTGCTCTTCCTTATTTCCTGGTATAGTTTGGGCACTATTAATCTACCTCTGCTTGCTCTTTCTGATATTTTTAGTTCCATGATATTTTCTGTTATTCCTTCTATCTGTTTCCATGCCTGAATTATCATGTAGCGTTCTCTTCTCCTTTCTAGACTATATAATTTTAAGGATTGTAGTCTTTCCCAGTAGTCAAGGTCCTTAACTTCTTCTATTCTAGCTGTAAAGGACCTTTGTACACTCTCTATTTGTGCAATATCCTTTTGATAGTGTGGGTACCATATCATATTGCAATATTCAAGTGGACTACGAACATATGTTTTATAAAGCATAATCATGTGTTCAGCTTTTCTTGTTTTGAAGTGCCGTAACAACATTCCCATTTTTGCTTTACATTTTGCCAAAAGAATTGCTATTTGATCATTGCATAACATGTTCCTATTCATCATCAAACCTAAGGTCTTTAACTGCATCCTTATTTGATTGTCTCATTATTAGGTCCCTATATGCATATAGCTTTCCTTCTCTGTCTCCATAATTTATTGATTCAAATTTATCAGAGTTAAATTACCATCCTATTTTCCTCTGCCCAATCATATACTTTGTTAAGGTCTCTTTTGAAGAGCGTTCCTATCTTCATCACAAGTAATTTCTCTACTTATTCTTGTGTCATCAGCGAAACTACTCACTACCGAATCCTTAACCATCTTCCTACTTTATCTACGATATTGTGTTTTCTAATTTTCTTTGCTAATATATTATGGTCTACTTTGTCAAAAGCTTTTTGCAAAGTCTAGATAAACCACATCTGTTTCAATTTCCCGCTTTTTCATATTTTTGAATATGTTCTCACGGTGGACTAGCAGTTGGGTTTGTGTACTTTTTCCGGGTACGAAACCGTGGTTGTCCTATATTAAAATAAATTTATTTTTATTAAATTAAAGTTTCATAATATTTTTCTTCATTACCTTTCATACACTTTCTAAATATGTGATATTAGACTCACAGGCCTATAATTACTTGCCTCTAGTCTTGATCCACTTTTGAAAGTAGGGGTGATATATGCTAATTTGTGCTCATCATAAATCTTGCCTGTATCTACACTTTGTCTTAATATTATTGCAAGTGGCTTTTGCGATAGAATGAAACTACTTTCTTTAACAAAAATAGCAGGGACTCCATCAGGCCTGCAGCAGCTCCATTTTTAATTTCAATTTCATTAATTGCCTGCACAATATCAGCTTCATTAATTTCTATGTCAGCTAAATATTCACTATTTTCGTCCCTTACTTCTATATCATTATCTTCATTATCTATTCTAGGGGTGAATTCTCTCTTATATCGTTCTGCCAGTATGTTGCAAATTTCCGTTTTTTCATTCGTTAATCTCCCTTCAATTCTCAGAGGGCCTATTTCTATTCTTCTTTTATTCATACTTCTTCGCATATTGAGTATAATAGTTTGGGGTTTTGCTTGATATTTAATAGGGTTTTTTCTTCCAAGTCCCGTTTTTCATTTTGATTGTATAATCTTTTGTTCTGCATTTTCTATCTTACTTTTTAGTTCTATAACTTTCCATGCATTGATTGTATAATCTTTTGTTCTGCATTTTCTATCTTACTTTTTAGTTCTATAACTTTCCATGCATTTTTTTCTTTTGCAAGACCTTTTTTCCACTTTCTGATTTTCTGGAACAAGAAAATCCTCTGTCTCCTTGGTATGCATGAAAATGATGTTTTACTTTCTTCTTCGGTATATATTATCCACTATTTTCTCCAATATTTTATATAATATCTCCGTATTTACCCTTATGTCATCACTACGAAAATGTTATCCCAATCTTTGTTTAATTCTTCATTTATTTCTGACCATTTTATATTTTTACTGTAGAAGTTGTATTTTCCATATCCTTCCCACTTTTTCATTTCTTGCTTATCTCTGTTTTCACTTGCTTTGGAATGAACTGTTAATTCTATGACATTATGGTCTGAAATACTCGCATTATAAACTATATTTCTTTAACATAATTCATCTCGTTCACAAATACTAGGTCTAAAGTATTTTCCTTTCTTGTTGGCAGGTGATTTATTTGTTGAATGTTGTATTCTAGTAGCATATCTAATAGCTTTTCAAATTGCCTCTTATCTTCTGCACTACTATTACTCTCTTTTTTATATGTATAAGTACAACCACAATCTCCTATTCGTTCTTTCCATTCTACGAAAGGAAAGTTGAAGTCACCAGATAGGAGAATAGTCCAATCCTTTGTGATTTCTACATATATCATCCAATTTTTCAAGATTAAGTCAACAAACTCTTTTAGTATTAGGAGGTCTATATATTACTATGTTCATTAATTTTTCAGATTCAAATTCTACCACTATTAGTTTCACATTCTGAGTTACTATATTTCTCATATATTTTTCCTTGTTTTTTGTCTTTCCCATATATTGCGGTTCCCCCTTGATTCCTATTTTTTTCTATCTGATCTATAGTTTGGAACCCTTTTATTTGATCATCATTCCCAGTCTCTTGGGAATACCAGGTTTCACTTATATTCATTATATCTATTTGTTAAATTTTCAATTTGGGGTTAGTTCTTCTAAGTACTCTATTTTTCTTTTTGAGTTACTCGTACTAAACCCTGCGCATTCATCACTATGATGGTTTGCGTGTTTTCTCCTTCATTTAATATTGGTAGTAATAAGGATTTTCCCATGTCTCTTTCCTGTTCTGGTATGTTGTTCTTTTTTTCATTTCCAGAAATTCTGACATTAAAAAATCCAACTTTTCCATAATATTTGATCTTCCTTCATCATAATTATTCATTTTGTGTCTGAATCTGCAATTTTCTCCGTTTCTGCAATATCCTCTTGCATAATAAATACAGTTATTATCTCTTGAGTAGAATTTCGGAGCTGATGCTTTGAAAGTTTTTTGCTGACACCTCTGCATATCATTGGTGGTTTGCTTTTCTCTTTTACCTGATATTCTTGATTTCTCTCTTTATTTGTTCTTTCTTATTTTGGATTTTATTACTTGGTTGGTTATTTATTTGATTATGATTCATGGCTACAGGGTGCATATATTTGCATTTTTTGTCGAACTTACATCCTTTCCTTCTTTTAGGTTTTGCATATTTTTGGATGCAGATCTCTGCATCATCCCCATAGCCATCTAGGTATGCACATTTACCATATATTTCATAGTTGTGGGACATACCTTAGGATGTTTGTAGTAACATTTTTTCTCCAAATCTGCAATCCCTCTTTTCAAAAGGTTGCAGATTTTGTCTTTCTTGTCTATTTTTTCCTCTTTCCCGTCATTGTGTAGATCTGGATAGAGCCTCTTCGGGATTTTGCTTTCTGTTGTCATATCGTAATTATTTCTTCGTAGGTATGCTGCTTTATTGCCTCATATGTAGTATCAATGAGTATCTCTGCATCCATACTTTTATCTGTTCTTTGTTTTCCTTATTTTTTTCTGTCGTTTTATTCATTTTTGTTTTACTTCTCTTCCGTTTTCCTTCTTCTTCTTCCTTCTTCCTCTTGCTTCTCATCCTCAACTATTGTACATTCAATCTTGATTTAATAACATTGTCTATCCATGATAGACATGTTGAACAAAAAATTCTTGTATCTTCTCTCAAATCTTGCATTACCTCAGCACCCTGTGGATGGGTCGGAATGTTGCCATGCAGCACATTTTCTGATTAGGTTTTGTGGATTGACTATGCTATACCAAACCTTACACAGTTTGCATGCTTTTGGCATTCTTTTCCTAATGCATCAATTAGGATATTCACAAGATTCACCTTATTCATTTCTTTGTCGGAATATGTTTGGTTTATGTATATTTTCTTTATGAGTCTCTTGACCACTTGGATTTTATTGGAACTTTTTCAATTATTTTCAATATGTTTTCATTAGATTTGTTCCAGTTTGAAGGATTATATCCTTCTAATATATCTATGAATGCTTTTGTATCTTTTTGGTTAGGACTGTTGCTGATTTCATAGATGAGAAATGCCAGTTCCCTTCCTGCTACCTCATCGTATTGCGAATCCGCCAAGCAAGCTAAATTACGCCATTTCTTCCCGCAGTTGGAACTTACAGCCATCTTGTTCTGATTTACAGTATTACACTTGATAAACTAACTTAGAAGACGCTTTATCCTACTATTTTCACACTAATCTTATCACCGATAGTTCACGAACACTTCTAGTTATTTCTCAAATTCTAGTCGTATGTTAAACTTGTGATATCTGTTGATTAATCTGACTTCACGCGGGAGCGTCTCACCAAGCAAGATGGCTACTACGAGAGAGAGAGAGAGAGAGAGAGAGAGAGAGAGAGAGAGAGAGAGAGACTGTAAAATTTAACTTAAAAGTCAAATACAAAGACTGTAACTCTAAATATATTTGGTTAACATCATTAATCAAACCATCAGTTACAGCAAAGAATATCTAAATTAGCTCAGGAGCACAAAAAAAAAGTAGGACCATCTCTGTTGGCTGGGCAGAGTCCTGAGATCCACACTTACGAACCCTCTTAGGGGCAGTGGCCCATGCAGGCAGGCGTAATAACCCAGCTCAGTCAAAACTGTCAACACCATTATCACTAAAATTATCTCAACAATGACGCTCCAAGACTTTAGATCCTGTTGGGTTCTTACAAAACTGTAAAAGTAACAGCATACAGATTTTTTGATACCCAGTTTTTCGTGGTGCATAACTTGAAACTATGATCTATTCACTGAGCCTGCACTGCCTGCATGTGTGCACATATAAGTCAATGGTCATTGTCTGCATAAATCCAACAAATAAGGACGATGAAATCTTAAGTATTTCAGTCCGTTTCCCAT
>NC_087214.1:64790797-64809722 GCF_015104395.2 Macrobrachium nipponense | reverse complement strand
TGAACGAAGATGGTTCCCTACATTCCTTGAATAAAGAATGAACAGAAGGCATTTCCCTTACATTCCTTGAATAAAGAATGAACAGAAGGCTTTCCCTTAATTCCTTGAATAAAGGAATGAACAGAAGGCATTTTCCCTACATTCCTTGAATAAAGAATGAACGGAAGGCATTTTCCCTACATTCCTTGAATTTAAAGAATGAACGAAGGCATTTTCCCTACATTCCTTGAATAAAGAATGAAGAAGGCGTTTTCCCTTCATTTCCTTGAATGAACAGGCATTTTCCCCTACATTCCTTGAATAAAGAATGAACTGAACGTTTTCCCTACAATTCCCTAAACAAAGAATGAACAGAAGAACGTTTTCCCTAACATTCCTTGAATAAAGAATTGAACAGAAGGCGGTTTTTCCCTACATTCCTGAATAAAGAATGGAACAGAAAGGCCAGTTTCCCTTACATTCCTTGAATACAGAATGAAACAGAAGGCTGGTTTGCCCTAACATTCCTTGAAATAAAGAATGAAACAGAAGATAGGTTCCCTAACATTCCTTGGAATAAAGAATGAACAGGAAGCGTTTCCCTAACAAATTCCTTGAAAAATAATGAAACAGAAGGCTGGTTCCCCTACATTTCCTTGAAATAAAGGAAAATGGAACAAGAAGAATTGGGTTCCCTACATTCCCTTGAATTCCGAATTGAACAGAAGGCGGTTTCCCTTTAAACATTCCTTGAATAAAGAATGAACAAGAAGGATTGGTTCCCTACATTTCCCTTAACAAAAGGAAATTGCCCAGGGAAGGCGTTCCCTACATTCCTTGAAATTAAAGAATGAACAGAAGGCGTTTTCCCTACATTGCCTTGAATAAAGAATGAACAGGAAGACATTTCCCTACTTTCCCTTGAATAAAGAATGAAACAGAAGCGTTTCCCTTACAATTCTTGAATAAAGAATATGGAACAGCAAGGACCATTTCCCTACATTCCTTGAATAAAAAGAACATGAACAGGAAGACATTTCCCTTCTTCCTTGAATAAAAGAATGAACAGAAGGCATTTCCCTACATTTCCCTTGAATAAAGAATGTAAACTGAAGGCATTTCCCTACATTTCCTTCGAATAAAAGAAATTAATGAACAGAAAACGTTTCCCATACATTCCCTTCTGAATAAAGGAACATTGAACAGAAGGCATTTTCCCCTACATTCCTTGAAAAATAAAGAATGAACAGAAAGACGTTTCCCCCCCCCCCAACATTCCTTGAATAAAAAGAATGAACAGAAGACATTTTCCCTACATTCCTTGAATAAAAGAAATGAACAGAATCGGCATTTTCCCTACATTCCTTGAATAAAGAATGAACAGGAAGGCATTTCCCTATATTCCGTTGAATAAAGAATGAACAGAAGGCATTTCCCTAAACATTCCTTGGAATAAAAAGAATATGAACAGGAAAAACGTTTTCCTTCCTACATTCCTTTGAATAATTAAAAGAAAGCATGAAACAGAAGAAAACATTTTCCCTAAACATTTCCTTGAAATAAAGTAATGAACAGAAGGCCATTTCCCTACATTCCTTTGAATAAATAAGAATATGAACAGAAGGCATTTCCCTACATTCCTTGGAACAATAAAGAATGAAACAGGAAAAAAAACGTTTGTTCCCTACATTTCCCTTGAATTAAATAAAGAAATGGAACAGAAGACATTTCCCTTACATTCCTTGAATTAAAGAATATGAAACACAGAAGACGTTTCCCCCACATTCCTTGAATAAAGAACGATGAACTAGAAGACATTTCCCTTACATTCCTTGAAAAACTAAAGGAATGAACAGAAGGCAATTTCCCTCCCCCTACATTCCTTGAATTTAAAGAAATAATGAACAGAAAACGTTTAACGTTTCCCTTTCATTCCTTGAATAAAGAATATGAACAGAAGGGCATTTCCCTAAATTCCATTCCGAATAAAGAATGAACAGAAGACAATTTCCCTAACATTTCCTTGAATAAAAGAATGAATGGAAACAGGAAGGGGGCCCAATTTCCCTACATTCCTTGGAAAAAATAAAGAATGGAACCAAAGGAAGGCGCTTTCCCTAACATTCCTTTGAAATAAAAGAATGGAACTAGAAGGCATTTCCCTACATTCCTTGAAAGTAAAAGAAATGAACAGGAAAACGTTTGCCCTACATTTCCTTGAATAAAGAAAATGAAACAGAAGGACCATTTCCCTACATTCCTTTGAAATAAAAGAATGAAACAGCGAAGGCATTTCCCTACATTCCAACTTGAATAAAAGCAAAGAATGAACAGAAAGGCAGTTTTCCCTACATTGCCTTTGAATTAAAGAATAGGAACAGAAGGTCAAATTTCCCTACATTCCATTGAATAAATAAAGAACATGAACAGAAGGGCGTTTCCCTAACATTCCTTTGAAATAAATAAAGGAAGGACCAGAAGGCGTTTCCCTACATTCCTTGAATAAAGAATGAACAGAAGGCGTTTCCCTACATTCCTTGAATAAAGAATGAACAGAAGGCGTTTCCCTACATTCCTTGAATAAAGAATGAACAGAAGGCGTTTCCCTACATTCCTTGAATAAAGAATGAACAGAAGGCGTTTCCCTACATTCCTTGAATAAAGAAGGACCAGAAGACGTTTCCCTACATTCCTTGAATAAAGAATGAACAGAAGACGGTTTAAACCTTCATTCCTTGAATAAAGAATGAACAGAAGACGTTTCCCTTCATTCCTTGAATAAAGAAGGAACAGAAGACGTTTCCCAACATTCCTTGAATAAAGAATGAACAGAAGACTATTCCCTACATTCCTTGAAAATTAACAGAAGGCGTTTCCCTACATTCCTTGAATAAAGAGAGAATCTGAGACTTTTCCCAGCATTCACAGAATCACAACTGGAATACAGACTGGAAATAATGTTTCCAGCATTGCAAGCCTCCTTCTGTGACTAACTTACTAGTCTTCCATATGGAAGCAGTGTGAAAGTACGTATATGCAAAGTGAGATTTGACTTCAAAATCTAACTTTTTTTTTTTTTTTTTTTGCAGTTTAGAATTCAAGAATCTATTTTTATCAGAACGGAGAAACTAAAGACCCCATACATATTTTAATGTATGCCTCATTCCTTCTTTGTGTTTATATGTGAATAGTTTCTCGCACGCTTCATGAATAATCTTGTAAATAGTTATTTAAAATTAGTGCAGGATTTTCTTTTATATAAAGTTTAAAATCTTTCAAACCCTAATATTTGTTTATGTATTTATGAATATCTCTGAATCGTAAATGCCTGCCTTGGTGACCTGTTTCTCCTTTTACGATTTGAAAACGCTACACGCAAAATGTAGCGAAACGTTAAATGTAATTAAAATGCCCTGGGTACGGTATGTTATGACTGGTAGGTCACTGTTTCAAATTACACAATAAAGGGTAACCGCTGACTTCGTCTTCATTCATAGATAGCTGAGGTACCTAAAAATAGATCAAGTGCTTCAAAGGTTTATGGATCTTCCGGTAAATAAAATCCACACTGGATATGGTATGAGTTCAAGTATACTCATCCCTGCTGTGAGTACAGTATTCATTTTCTTCTTCTTCTTCTTCTTCCCAGCTTTATCCCTATTCGGGGTCGCCGTTTTTAATGAGTCTCTTCCATCTACCTCTGTCCTGTGTCATTTCCTCCCATACTCCCTTCTCCCTCATATCATCACTGATGCAATCTCTCCTCCACCTGGTCTTAGGTCTACCTCTCCTTCGTGTTCCATCAGTATTTATTTTACAAACTACAAAAAATAAAAAGAATAAAAGGACACTTACTTCGTTTTCATTTACTTTTTATTCATAAATAAACTAAGGTACCTACCCCAAAATAGCTCAAGTCCTTCAAAGGTTCTGGGTTTATCCGTTTATTTCCAGAATCTCATCCCCAGGGGATGATGGGGGCGAATGTTGGCTGGGGAGCTTTTAGCTGCCAAAAGCGTGTATGGTCGTTCTGGGGAAGGGAAGGGTGGGGGTGGGGTTAGGGGTAGGGGAGATGGGTGATGAGGGATTGGGGGGGGGGGGGCTTAAGGAAAAAGGACTCTGTGAGATCGTGGAGTCGCGCGCTTCGAGGAAGCAGCTCGATATTCCTGTATATTAATATGTAAATCAAAATTCGCAGTTATATAAATATTATTAATATGAAAATAAAAGCAACGATTTTCGAATACTTAAACAAGTGTATATTGTCAAGTGTTTACATTAAATTATTTCCACATAAGCACTGGAGAGGAACAACAAAATCTTTGTTATTACCTTTTGCATATAAATACAGTTTATTTACATCATTGTGGATATTTATAACAAAAAGTTTATTACGGCATTACGAATTTCTTTGCATTATTTTTTAACATGAGCACTGAAGAGCAACACCGAAATCTTTGTTATTAACTTTTACATATCGATACAGTTTGCTACGGTATTACGATTTTCTTTGCATTATTATTATTACTGTTATCGAAGTACTTCATTTAGTACAGCAAGGCTCCACAGAACCTTATGTAATACAATCAAAAGGCAACAGGCTTACTTGGGGGGCGTGCTCAAATCTACGGTCAAAGAGAGAGTGGTTTTACCAACAAAAATTAAAACGAATACGTTATATTTGATTAGAAATAAAATATAATGGACATCACAACTTACCTTCAACATATTCCTATACTCCGAGAAAATAAAAATGGAATATAATACGACAAGTACGTGGCAGAGGTGTTTGGCATTGAATGGAAGACACACTAAGTCGAAAGTGGTGTCCACGAAAAAATGAGAAAAAATATATAAAATGAAGAATTATTAAAGGACTCTGAAGCATGAAGCCGTAAGCCCACATGCCTTAGGAACCGAGGAAACGAGATGGTTCTTACAGAATACAGTATTTAGGCCCAAGGCCAAGAAGCATTGGGGGTCTTTTGAGGTCATTCGACGCCTAAAAAGGACACTAACAGGAAAAGAGGGTAAGAGGAGGAAAACCTCAAAGCAGTTGCACCAACTCAAAATGTCGGGAGAGGGTCAAAGAGAATATGAACGGGGGTAGAGTGTAAAGGAATAAAAAGACGTTGCAGCCAGGGGGAATAATGGTTCTCGTGAGAAAAGTTGGCTGGCGAAGTCATCGACTGCCTCAACAAGAGTAGCTTAAGCCAGTAGTCTCTTCAGTCTTTACCTCTGACAAGGGAACTTGATTTGATTTTAGTTTAAGGGAATTAACGCTCTCAAGCCAAGCCTTAACAGGGCAATTTGGGCCCTTCAGCGCTCGAGGCAGTGAAAAGGGGGCGTTGGAGTGGTTCCACTGCAAGAAAAAGCGCCCCGGATAGTGACGGAGATGAGATACGAGAATTTAAAGGTGGAGAACTGGAAGAGATCCCCACTGTTGAACTAAGAGGTAATAGCTAAGGAGGTAGAGTAAAAGACTTGAAAAGTGGGCAAGGCTGGGGACACCGAAGGAACACTGCAAAAGACCCTTTTAGTAAACGCCAACAGAGCACCACGTGAGGCCCTCTGAGAAGGATGTTAGGTTTAGGTTTCTACCTCCTTGTTATAAGGATTACCCATACTTATCTGTCGAATCTTTTAAAAAGATTGACTAAAAGTGGCCATATGACTTAAATCAGGTTATTAGATTTTGGGAAAGACAGGAGTGTAATTTTTTTTATTTTTTTTTTTAGTGGGGTAGGGATGGTAGAAAGAACCTTTTGGCGTGTTAGACTGCTAAGCCTACAATCTCGGAACTACGAGAAATTACGAAATTACATTAATGAACTTATTTTCTTAACGAGGCACATTGAATACGGCTCGTCAGCACCCAAGTAGGTTGGAAATTCCCCATTACACTTATCAAGGGGAGTCAAGGAAGCCCCTACTGTAAGGTTTGAGGATACAGTTATGATCATTATTCCAGCAGATGAAGCCATTCGCATGGAACTAGCACACCAAAAGGGGCCCATTGACTTGAAATTCAAGCTTCCAAAGAACATGATGGTTTCAACCTCCCATCGTCGACTCCACATTGCAGCAGTCACTGCTCAAACTGGACCGACTGAGTAATGGGAATTCGAAGTGGAGTCATTTGCAACGTAAAACCAACAGGAATTCTGTCGAGAGAACTTTGTGTTGAGTAAAGAAGAGGAAAGAAAGAAAGGAAGGAAAGGCTGCGCAGAGAAAAAAAGAATACTTAGCAGACGAAGACTTGTCGTGGTCCCTTGCGTCTAACTTAGAAAGTTTTCAGTAAAATCTAACTCAAGCTACGGATGTGCGCTTTGGATCAAGAAACATACACGACAGACCCCATCTCGTCTTTGTTGGAATTTAGTGAATTTTAGATACATCCTTATCTAATTATTAGTTTATTAATTAATTATTAATTTCTTTTAGGAAGGGGCCGCTCCTCTTTCCGTATTTCCCTTTATCTCCTCTTACTTACTTCTTTCGAATGAACACCGTCATCTTTGGAAGGTCGAATTTCAAAAGTCGATGGCCCCTGTGGTGGTGGGGCTTGTTCCATATACGAATAGGGTTCATCTTCTGAAGACTAATACTAATAAGAATAATAGTGATTGTAGTAATCCCCCCCCCCCAACTGGAATTCAAGGAAAGCGATAAGTCATCTGTTCCAGACAACAACATCCCTTACATCAGCTGAGCATCAACTTAGGCTTTCCAACTCATTTCTAGCCGAAGATACAGGAAGGTTTCACGTCTCATAGCAAGACGCTCAAGATGGTCCCACTTAATAAAGTTTGTTTCCTTGTCTGTATGGTGTTCTTACGTTGCATGGAACCACCAGTGGTTATTCAGCAACGGGACCAACGGCTTTATACGTGACTTCCGAACCACGTCGAGAGTGAACTTCTATCACCAGAAATACACATCTCTCACTCCTCAACGGAATGGCCGAGAATCGAACCCGCGACCACCGAGGTGGAACGCTAATACCATACCAACTACGCCGCTGAGTTATCTGGCGTCTCACAACTACCAGGGTCACTCACTGTGACGCCGATGACTTATAAATGTTAGATTGATATCTAACATCATCCTCCAACTGCACTAGTTTTACCGTCAGCGATAAAAACGCCTTCCGGCTCTTCAATGAATCGCAGATGTTAAAGACATTTCGAACATCATTCCAGGAACGTGTTTTGTATAAAAAAACAAAAAGTTTTAAAAAATGCAACGAGGTATGTTCGATGACTGGAGGGTGGATGATCAACGTATAGCAATTGACAGCCACCCTAGCCTCAGCGGATATGAAAGATCTGAGGACGGACAGACAAACAGCCATCACAATAGGTTTCTTTACAGAGAACTTCAAAACTCATAAAAGAACAAAAATTTCCAGAACCAGTCCAGGCCTCCAGACGTTCGAGTTCCGCCTGTGCACGTGATCGCCCAAGGTCGCGCCTTCTGCCGACCACAGATGAAAAAAAAAAAAAAAATACAATAAATAAGGAAGACGAAAAAAGGAGACGACGAAGGAACGCCTCTGACCCCCCCCCCCCCCCCCCCCCCCCCCCCCCCCCCCCCCCCCCCCCCCCCCCCAATCCACAACAACCCTCGATCAGGTTACGGCAGAGGTCTAATGGACGCCTCCTTCGTGATCCATAGGCTGCTTCTTGTTCTTCCTCTATGGAACCCTGAGAGCTATGTAGTACTTCGGCTGGAAAATGGCAGCGAGAGAGAGAGAGAGAGAGGAGAGAGAGAGAGAGAGAGAGAGAGAGAGCCAGAAAGAGAGAGAGAGAGAAGAGAGAGAGAGAAAGGGCCTTACACACGATTGCTTGTTTTATATAAAAAAATATATATCTACAATTGTACAACTATACGTAAACGATGAACAAACCCATACCTACTACATTTAACACACACATCCAAAATCAATATATATATAAAAATATATATGTATATATATATAAAAATTATATATCTATATATATAATAATAATATGTATTTATATATATATAAGAATATATATAATATATAATAATAAATATAATATATAAATAAAAAATAATAATTATAATAAACGCTCCAAGAAGAGGATCATTGGAGGATGAAACTGTTGGGCCTTTACCGAGCTTCATGAAAGGCGCACACAAGAGAGAGATATAATTCATCCCATGCCTACTCCACACCGGGTCGTTCGCCTCTTAATCAATCTACAGAGTCTGGCTTATTAAGGATTCCTTACCTTGAAAGAATATACTACAAAATACACTGCTATCTGCACGTACGGAGTGCTACTACCTAGGGGCTATATCATAGTATTACCTAAATTTAAAAAAAATATCAATAAATATCGAACGTCCAAAAAAAAATTTTTTTCGCCAATTTCTGTAACACTTCGAACGTCCCATTCAGCGTTAGAATGGGCCATGAGAAGGCAGTTTTTTATTATTACGGTTATAGATTTGCGTATTTGCTTGTTAGTTACTGATATTTATAGTCAATTTTGCCTATGCTCTTGCTATTTGTCTCTTCTGTTTTGCGTTTTATCTAATATTGCATTCTATGAAATTTTCTTTAAGAATTGCAACGTACTACTTTGCGCGTGCAGTAATAATAATAATAAGAAGAAGAAGAAGAAGAAGAAGAAGAAAGAAGAAGAAGAAGAAGAAGAAGAAGAAGAAACTACAAGAAACTCCCAAGAGGTTTAAGTACTATTCAAATCTAACATCTGCATTGTATATCCATTATGGTAATAAGGACGTCTTCGGCATATGTGCAGGAAACATACAAAACATCCCCCTCTCTCTCTCTCTTTCCGAGTTCTTTCTCCAAAGCGCTCGGTCATGTAACCTGGTACCTCTTCGCCAATTGCAGCCTGACCGAAGATGGGTCTCGGAAGACAGACAGGAGGAGAGAGAGAGAGAGAGAGAGAGAGAGAGAGAGAGAGAGAGAGAGAGAGAGACCCAAGCAAGTTTTGTTTACTGGCCGGAACGATGAGGTTGGGGAGGAGATAAACATAACATTCGCCAAAACTCTCGACCAGTATATTATTATATCTTTGTTGACGAAAACCATTCCAAACCACAAACGAATAAAACGCGACTGGAATGAGCGTAAGTCAAGGCAGCGGTTGTCAGCGCAACCGTGATGATGATGATTTGGATGGTGACATATCTCCCCGACAGCCACGTGACTATCAACCATTCCATCTCGGTAATCATGACGTTCATAGTAGTATATAGATGAAAGGCTCGCCTTATATACTTGAACTCGGGTGCAGGAGGAGGAGGAGGAAGAGAAGGAGGAGAAGGACTAGGAGGAGGAGGAGGAGGAAAAGGGGGGGGGGGGGTAGGAGAAAGGGAGCGGGTGTCTGCAGTATCCCGAGTTTAATTCCTTATCAGACTTTTTTTTTATTCATTTATTTATTCGGCGGCTGTCGCGTAAGACTTCGTTTTGTAGCTTTGTTTGTTTGTTTGTTGGGATCTGGGGTAGAGGGGGAAGGGGAAAGCATATTTTGCTTGCGGGTTATTCCTGTCCTTGTTTCATTTTTATTATCATTTTTAACACCGATAACCCAACTGAAGCTAATAACAAACGACCTTAAGTGGAAAATAACAAGAACCAATGATAAAAGACTAAAAAGAAATACGAATAGAAACAATGAAGGTTAACGCCAATGGAAACTTAAAAGAAAAAAAAATGTGAATATAATCGTAGGAAAATACCTGACACCAGGTAGACGCGCCAGTCTGTTTGTTTACACTCTCAACCTCCCCTCCCCTCCCCTCCCCCCCACCCCCCCCCCCCCCCACAAACCCTCTAAACCCCCTTACTAAATTTCGGGGCACGTCCTCTTCCAAAAACGGGTTTTAATTTTTTTTTTTTCTGAATTCCTCCATGACTACGGAAGGCGAGGATAAATAAGACGAGCGCTTGCAGTCTGCGATAAAAAGTGCATGCAAAAGCCATAAAATTCTATATACTCAGTTGAATTAACACAGGCATGCATATAAACGCGCGTACACAGCCAAGTAGTAAACAGTTTTCAGACTCTAGGAACTGGAATAATACATACATACATATATACATACATACATACACATGCTGTGTGACGTAAACCTCAGCGAATTAGGTATAATTGAACGCACATAAGTAAATGAGGCTTCAACTCTAGGAATGGGAATTTTAAAAACACTCACACATGAGCATCTGGATTTAACATTATTCCGAGCGTTGGAATAAACCCCCCCCCCCCCCCCACACACACACACACATGCAAACACGCAAACACACACGCACGCAAAATGAAAACTCAGAAAACTACACAGGAACAAACACACACACATACATATGCATACGGAGTCAAACCTTATGAGCTGAAACAAACAAGCATAAACACACATCCACAAACAAACAGACCCAAAACGCGCTGGGAACTGGAACATACACAAGCAAACAGAATTAACTGAACCTCTTAGAAACTAGAACAAACACAAGACACGCGCGCACCACATATACAAGCAAACATACTCAAACTCGAGGTGGGTGGTGGACGTTCCAATAATTTTTTTCGTCTCTCGTCTCGTGTGTCGTAAGCTCTGAAAGCATTCTTCTAAAAGGTCGTCTTGATCACATGCAAGTCAGGAGGACCAGCAGAAAGTGTGACTGACTAAGGCGGCTTCTGTCACCCTGATCATCATCATTATTATTATTATTATTATTATTATTATCATCAAATGAAGAGCGACTTCATTCATTTGCCAGAGGCACTGGCTTCCTTGGTGGTATATCTGTCTGCAAGATGATCTCAGGATACGTCAGAAATTCGTCTCGTTAAGCAGTTTTCTTTAATGTGACGCAGACCAATAAACCAACCAAGTATATCTGCTCATTTACTATTTAATTTTTAAGTCTCTTGTTTTTACACTGACAAATAAAAGACATCAACAGCTTCAGGCCGCCTTCCCTCCCTCCCTCCCACACGGGTTTGCATCTTGCCGAAGCATAAACAAATAAGTGAGCTTCAAGGAGTTACAGGTCCCCTTGTATGGGGTCATGAAGAAAAGGATTTCCGCCGCCCCCCCCCCCTTCCCACCCCCAGGCCAGCCTCATGCCCCAATAAAGGATGATGGTGAAATATATAATGTTAAATAAAATAAAATAAAAATTCAAAATACAAAATAGTTACAGAAACGTCTAACAGACCTTGGGAGTTTGGTGTCTACAGCAAAAGCCACTGCATAGAGATCTGGATTGAGTGATCGAGTTCTCCGTGACCTGGCGTCGCAACGGCTAGGGTCAACGACGCAAAGAAGGGGAGACAATAAGCTTAAACTTTAGCTATACATGTCGATATTTAGAAGGAAATTGCTTGAATCCATTGCAACACCAACCTGAGTTAACTTAAGTTTAAATGAATTGATGATCCGGTTAGTATTTAAAACACTGCACTGAGAGAGAGAGAGAGAGAGAGAAGAGAGAGAAGAATAGGAAGAAGAGAGAGAGAGAGAGAGAGAGAGAGAGAGAGAGAGAGAGAGAGAGAGAGTGTTAAAAGATTACATTTTCTAAACCTTCCATTACTCTCTGCTCCTGCTGTGACCCTTTACAGCCGTAGAACCAATTGATAAATAATTATTCACGCTTTAGGTCAACAGAAGTACAACAATGCAACGTACCCAGATCATTCCATATTTGGCTGGTATTAGCTAGGCCTGAATGCTATATATCGTCTTACACCATGTATAATGAGCCCTGTAACATACATAACAGACCACCAGACATTGGAAAAGTAGGGTAGAAGACGAAAAAGGTGCAACCTAGTAGATATGATAGCTAGACTAATTCGACAGTTAATATAAATGTGGGGTCAGGGAGTTTTCGAACCTATATATATGTCAGCTTCGAAAACTCCCTGACCCCACATTTATATTATAAATCTTACATCCAACAACTGGTATTAAACCTGTAACTATTCTATAACTTTCCCTCAACACACAGACTTCCCAGAAGCCTTCAAATTTGTATAATACATCCTGCAACAGAGCGTCATGTCTTTAACGCATTACCATTGCAACAACCAACAATCTTCTACAAACATCTTTAAATTAACTGTCGAATTAGTCTAGCTATCATATCGACTAGGTTGGACATGCAATCTGTTCTTCAGTCTATTAGGATTTTCTTCAAAGGTCGGCTACAACAGCTAGTTAATAGTCTCACGTCAAGTTTGGTCAGGGTACAGAGGTCGGCACGAAGCCTCTTGGTCCCTTGGTCACACCGGGTCCATTAACTACTTCCATGAATATACATACACGTAGGTTGGTACTACTACTTTGGCTTGTCTACGTGTCACCTCGGAGGTGCTAGTACTAGTACTATACATGGCGGATGCTCCTTGGGACGCCGCCGGTGTTCAGTACTAGTCCCTTGGGGATCAAAGTATAACATACGCTCATTTCTATATTGCGAGTCGACAAAATCATATAAATAAACGATATATTCGTGCGGCCGTCTACTTTACATTGACCTAAACACCTTTCACATATCAAACAACCCGTTCTTTAAACCGTAACCCAGCTAAAGGATTTCCAGTAAACTTTCAATTATCTATGAAAAATTTGAAGAAAAACATTCTCATACTATACAGTATGACCAGCTGTCTTTCTTTAATATTCTATTTGGAAATAAATGCTTTGTAGCTTTCATAATCCTTCCATAATCTAGAATCTATAAATTATGTCTATAAAAATCTACGCCAAATTCCCACATTTATAACAGCTTTGTAATCCTGCTATAGCCTAAGAATAAATATATATATATAATATATATATATATATATACATATATATATATATATATATATATATACAATTGTTGTACGACTTTCTTACTAGCCATAACTTTTAATTTTAAATATACTTCTTATAATCTAAGTAGACTTTTTTAAAGATAACTTTTATATATAGTTTAAACGAACAAAATCTTTGACATTTCTGTATAATATGAATAACATATAATCCTGTAAGTTTTCTTTGGCCTACGTACGTAGTACAACAAAATAATTATTTTACCTCTCATCTTAAAACGCTTACAACATTCCAGTATTTTTCCATAACCCAACGTTTTCCACAATCCTTATTAACAGTTGCAATCCTTATATAACCTTTCTATAAACTGTAATAGCTTTTATAACCATCACCTTTTTACTGTAACATTCCTATAACCCGTAAGTGCTTTTAAACCTTAACATTCTTGCGACACTTCGGCACACTAGCAGTGATTTAGCCCTATAGTCTACAACTTTTAGAAACTTTTAGAACATCATTATAACCTTTCTATAGCCTTGGTCTATCTGACGATCTATAATAATAGTTTTTCCCATAACAACAGGATGTTGTTTCCATATCAATGCCTTTTTATAGAGAATGAGAGAGAGATGAGAGAGAGAGAGAGAGAGAGAGAGAGAGAGAGAGAGAGAGAGAGAGAGAGAGAATTAGTATTACACTTTTTAAAAAAAAAATCATACTGCATGACTTCACTCAAGTCTAGTTGTAATTAAACGTTTGAATAATGAAAACGTCAAAGTTCAATTGAGTAATGAAATCAATATTTCAAAACTGTGTGGGGGGAGGGGAAGGGGGAGGGAGGGGCGAGTTTTTTTTTTTATAAACTGTGACGTCACAAGGGGGCGGGAAAACACCCCCATCTGGTCCAACGAGCAAAAATAATACTGGCTTACACCAATACGTTAAGACAAATATTAATATGCTTTCGTGCGATATAAAACTAATTTAAGTTAATTACCTGTAATCATATTACATATATTCCTTTATAGGCCTACCTTCGATCTGTTAACTAGTCACGTAGGCCTAGTCATTTCAACGCTAGTCCAATGTCGATGTGAATAATAATAATAATAATAATAATAATAATAATAATAATAATAATAATAATAATAATAATAATAATAATAATAATAATAATAATAATAATAATAATAATAATAATAATAATAATGTGGAAGTTACTAACAGGTATCATCAGTGAAAGGCTATACAACTACCTAGAGGAGGCAAACACCATCCCCCACCAACAGAAAGGCTGCAGAAGGAAGTGTAGGGGCACAAAAGACCAGCTCCTGATAGACAAAATGGTAATGGTAGGAGAAGGAAAACCAACCTAAGCATGGCATGGATAGACTATAAGAAAGCCTTCGACATGATACCACACACATGGCTAATAGAATGCCTGAAAATATATGGGGCAGAGGAAAACACCATCAGCTTCCTCAAAAATACAATGCGCAACTGGAATACAATAAGACTAGCAGAGGTTAATATCAGGAGAGGGATCTTCCAAGGCGACTCATTGTCCCCACTACTCCTCTAGTTAGCCATGGATTCCCATGACAAAAGTACTACAGAAGATGGATGCCGGGTACCAACTCAAGAAAAGAGGCAACAGAATTAACCATCTGATGTTCATGGACGACATCAAGCTGTATGGTAAGAACATCAAGGAAATAGATACCCTAATCCAGACTGTAAGGATTGTATATGGGGACATCAGAATGGAGTTTGGAATAGAAAAATGCTCCTTAGTCAACACACAAAAGGGCAAAGTAACAAGAACTGAAGGGATAAAGCTACCAGATGGGAGCAACATCAAACACATAGATGAGACTGGATACAAATACCTGGGAATAATGGAAGGAGGGGATATAAAACACAAAGAGATGAAGGACACGATCAGGAAAGAATATATGCAGCGACTCATGGCGATACTCAAGTCAAAACTCAACGCCGGAAATATGATAAAAGCCATAAACACATGGGCAGTGCCAGTAATCAGATACAACGCAGGAATAGTGGAATGGACGAAGGCAGAACTCTGCAGCATAGATCAGAAAACCAGGAAACATATGACAATACACAAAGCACTACACCCAAGAGCAAATACGGACAGACTATACATAACACGAAAGGAAGGAGGGAGAGGACTACTAAGCATAGAGGACTGCGTCAACATCGAGAACAGAGCACTGGGGCAATATCTGATAACCGGTGAAGACGAGTGGCTAAAGAGTGCATGGGAAGAAGGACTAATAAAAGAAGACGAAGACCCAGAAATATACAGAGACAGGAGAATGACAAACAGAACAGAGGACTGGCACAACAAACCAATGAACGGACAATACATGAGACAGACTAAAGAACTAGCCAGTGATGGCACATGGCAATGGCTACAGAGGGGAGAGCTAAAGAAGGAAACTGAAGGAATGATAACAGCGGCACAAGATCAGGCCCTAAGAACCAGATATGTTCAAAGAACGATAGACGGAAATAACATCTCTCCCATATGTACGAAGTGCAATACGAAAAATGAAACCATAAACCACAAGCAAGCGAATGCCCAGCACTTGCACAGAACCAGTACAAAAAGAGGCATGATTCAGTGGCAAAAGCCCTCCACTGGAGCCTGTGCAAGAAACATCAGCTACCTTGCAGTAATAAGTGGTACGAGCACCAACCAGAGGGAGTGATAGAAAACGATCAGGCAAAGATCCTCTGGGACTATGGTATCAGAACAGATAGGGTGATACGTGCAAACAGACCAGACATGACGTTGATTGACAAATTCAAGAAGAAAGTTTCACTCATTGATGTCGCAATACCATGGGACACCAGAGTTGAAGAGAAAGAGAGGGGAAATAATGGATAAGTATCAAGATCTGAAAATAGAAATAAGAAGGATATGGGATATGCCAGTGGAAATTGTACCCATAATCATAGGAGCACTAGGCACGATCCCAAGATCCCTGAAAAGGAATCTAGAAAAACTAGAGGCTGAAGTAGCTCCAGGACTCATGCAAAAGAGTGTGATCCTAGAAACGGCACACATAGTAAGAAAAGTGATGGACTCCTAAGGAGGCAGGGTGCAACCCGGAACCCCACACTATAAATACCACCCAGTCGAATTGGAGGACTGTGATATTGCAAAAAAATAAATAAATAAAATAATAATAATAATTTTTAAAAATATATTGCTCTGAACAATATTAACAAAGTTAACTGATATTCCTTTACAGGCCTACTTCGGTCTGTTAACTAGTCACGTAGGCCTAGTCATTTCCACGACAGTCCAATGTCGATATGAATATTAATAAAATAATAATAAGGAAATTTTGTTTAAAAATGACATTGCTTTCAACAATATTAAAAAAGTAAACATTCCTCCAATAAGTTATGCCATTATAGGCTTTAAACTCATCATAGGCCTACCATTAAACGGACTGACTCAATCCCCAATGGAAATTCAAGTCGAGATGAATATGAGTGAAATGAAAGCATTATAAAAAAAGTTCATTTCAGCCTCAAAATAGCGACCTTTACAATCTATTGACAAAATTAAATTAAAAAATAAATAAATAAAAAAACCGCCAAAATCAAACTAGTAATAGCTGTTTGCCATCCAAGACGACAGCCCGTTAATACGAGTGAGTTTTCGCTTCTTACCTTTTCAGTTGTGGTAATTAACGTTCCGCGTGTGGTGAGGAGCGTCGTCGTGATCTGGGAGCACCGAAGGTATTCCTTTTAAACCATGAAATCGAGGGATTTTCACTGTCAACACCGGTTATATGGACACCATTTGTTTACCACGGTCGCCTAGAGACTGGAGTATCTGCATGAAACTTGACTACCCAATTAGGTAGTGCATTTTTCGAAAGTTAATATTCTCTCCAAATGCTGATTTCTAATAGTAAAGAGTTTTTTTAGTCACTGATTCATTTAAAATATTATGATTTAAATTTTATTTAGCAAATCTATAGCAAAATATATTCCATTAGAATAAAATTTTTCTTATAAATTACTTTTTTAAACAGTACTGTTTTAGTAACTTGCTCTTCACACCATATACGTAATGATCATCGATTTTTCTGCTCTTAGTTTACCACCGTTTCCCCATCAACATATATATCTCTTTCATTTGGATACAGATGTAAGGATTTACCACATTAATGCAGAGATATGTCAGACATATTTGAGTTTCCCGCTTGCTGTGAATGTTTGATAAAGCACGACTTGACTACTCGCTTGGTAACGTTCATTCACGTGACGATTGCAAAGTCATGCACAAATTGAATCGATTCCAATGCTTCCACTGGCGTTCTAAGAATTGAAATCCAAGTTAGAGTTACAATCATTACATTTAGGCCTTTTTCACCGGATAATTATTGACTGTTTCCCAACTCCCACCCCCTTAATGTGATAGTGCTGTAAATAACCGTTCCGAACAAAGCCTTGCTTCGATTTCGATAACATGTCTCCATCTGATAGCTGGACGATCGCTGTCCATTTAAGTTTATTTATTTTACTGTTTGTGCTCTTTCATTTCTTCGCGAGCGGAGCTAGTAACATGGTACACCAATAGTTCAGCCTCGATCATCCGCCAAGTCTGAAATTGAGCCTTCCTCTACTGCGGATTCCCGGAAATGCCTTCACCAAACGTAACTATATTCTGTTTTTTTCCATATGTCCACCAGCTTGTGTTGTTTGCGTATGGTAACACTGCGTCCCGGCCTTTAGATAGTTACGCTATGTGTAAGTTTTAGGTAAATAAAATGATATCTGGGTGTACATTTGCAACTGAAAAGTGTTTTAATAATTTACTGTGTGCGAATTACACCGTTAATATTCGAAATAGGATAGTGTTATTATTGTTGAATGCAAGCTGAATGTAACTATCAAAAGCCCGGGACGCAGTGTTACCATACGCAAACACCACAGGCAGGTGGACAGATGGGAAAAAACAGAGTATAGGCAGCAAGCATTGTTGGTAACCATTTCTATAGTTTCAAACTTTGGCTGAACTATACTCATTTACCAATGCATCTCGTACCCTACAGGCTGATAAATATGTTTTCAATAATATTTGGGAAGTTAGGGCCTCCTGTTAAACTAATAATTTTATTGGTGATTGTTTGTTGAGGAGGCAAATACTATTTATTTTACGCATAAAATTTCCTCAAGAGATCGTATGCTGCGAGTGGTTCTGTAACATATATATATATATATATATATATATATATATATATAGATATATATATATATATACTACGGTTAACTGTTTACGTTTTTATCGTGCGAAATATTTGCCCCTATTTGGTTTGTGATCACCGAAGTCTCGTAGCAATCTCTGTCTCCATTCCTGGTGTTGCTTTATCTTCTTATATTCAGTCCATGTGATTATTTTCTCTGTAATTAAAGCTATATATATTTTTAGTATGATAAGTCTGGCATTGCTTATTATTGGTCTCCTATATAATTGTTATGCTAACAGCCCCAACTGTCTACTAACCTCCTTGATCAGACCACCATTGGTATGTCGAATGCATTGCTGTCTGTCAAGTACCCATATAGTTAAAAAATAAATAAATAAAAATACGCATATTGAGTTATCATGGTGTAAGTGGTGGCGCGCCCATCTCAAAGTTCGAGGCCAAATTATGTTCCTGGTGATCAACTGGCTGTTATGGGTTGCAGCCAGATTAGAAGTCAGGAAAAGAGAGATGCCAGGCTTTAGTGATAAGTATTTATTGACCATTTCAAGCCCTGCGATGCATAGGTTTTCTTAAATATCTTTTTAAATAATAACTGTATCTTCCTGAAAATTTGGCACATGTTTTACACCTTCCGCTAATATATGGCAAGGTAATTAAGTACCCTAAATTAATAATCAAGGCACTTAGAAAATTTTCAATTTCCTCAGTATTAGTTGTAAATATACTACCATATGTTTTTTTTTTTTTTTACGTTTTAAAATGTACACGAACTACCATTTATTATTGATGACTTTTCATAAAGCCATATGTATGTTTTTATTTATCATGTACCTTTCTTATCTATTTCCATGAGAATGTTGTGGTAGTGG
>NC_087214.1:64730797-64783297 GCF_015104395.2 Macrobrachium nipponense | reverse complement strand
TCGTCTGGCAAAGCCATTACTTACCAACCGGGACACAGATTATAGAACGTTATTGGAAGGAATCGAGGGCAATAATACAAGTATGAGACTCGACCACTTCCAAAAATACAGCCTCATTTCTCTCTCTCTCTCTTTCTCTCTCTGTAAAGATATTACACGTCGAAGTGTTTAGATTGGAATGTCCGTTGTCATCTCGTATCACAAGGCGCGCCCTTCGAGCGAGTGAATGGCACTTGCTGCTGAATGGATGGGGTAGGAGGGGGTGATGAGGAGGAGGAGGAGGAGGACGACGACGACAAGTGCCTTTCATTCAACGAAGGAAAAATGAAGAATAAGAAGAAGAAGAAGATTAAATCTTTAACTTGGTTCTGCGAACTCCGACAAAGATTTCATCGGGCATCACCACATCACACTGCCCGCGCAGTGTTTGTCTCCCGTCCGCCCGCTTTGTTGCTCTGGCGTGCCTTGAAATACCCTGCTATATTGGGCATCGCTCAAAGGCAGCCTCCTCCTCCACCTCCTCCTTCCCTCCTCCTCCTTCTGTGCGAAAGCCACAGGATTCATTTATTTGTCGTGAATGCGCGTAACTGTGTATTTCATCTGGAAGGCTTTCTTAGACTCATGTGCCGCCAAAAGATGCCTTTCAAACCTTCCTAGTTTCCGTTTCAGCGCCGAATAGCCTTTATATATATATATATATATATTATATATTATCTATATATATATATATATATATATATATATATATATATATATATATATATATATTATATATATTATAAAATATATAGGTCTAGTATTCTATTCTACATTCTCACTACCTCGAGCGCTATATGGCACCGAGTTGACCCACAAGCGCTTGGCATAACGACCTCATTTTCGTAAAATAAAACACATGAAGGTTCTAACCAAGTATTTTGAGACGAGCTTCCTAGGTAGGACCACGCTCTTCCTCCCCTCCCATGTCGTGGCCCACAGCATTTAACTAACAACCAGGACGTACCTGAATCCACGATTATTGCCGAGCCGAGCTGAGCTGAGCGTATGAATTTGAATCTCGGGTCGTCTAATGATACTTCAGGTTGCGTTCATTTGTAGATAAAAAGCGTCATCGGTCTATTCGGGCTCATTAACTCGTTAACAACTTATCCCTCCAAAAAAAAAAAAAAAAAAAAAGTGCCTTTAGACATCATACGTCCATGGCGTGGACCTTCTCCTCTCTCTCTCTCTCTCTCTCTCTGCCATTCCTTTATGTATATATATATAGATGTCTTAACGGCCGCCCCACGGCGTCAGATCACAAACAAACATATCGACTTCAAAAGGCGGGAGGCGTTCGCCTATAAGTTCCTCCTCCGGGAATAGCTGTGCTGGAAGCGGCCGCTTTTACAGAGAGAGAGAGAGAGAGGCCAGCAGAACTTTTTCTTCCTCCCTGGGCGTAGGTGGACGCCGACGCTGCTCCTCCTCCTCCTCCTTGGTAAACAGGCTTTGGCTTTGCTTTCCCTTTTTTATTTATTTTCTTTTTATTTCCCTCTTTCCTTTCCTCAGTCTGCTGCTCTGGATTCCGGTTCTGTGGCGTAATGCTTCTTGAAAGCGAGCGAGAGCCAGTGCTTTGGACGCGAGGAGCTGCGGGAAAGACTATTGCACACGAGTATAAATATAATGCGCTGAAGAAATCGAGTTTGTTGTCTACACCCAAAATAGCTCTTATCCTTCGATGGTCTCGGTATAAGGCTATGCGAGCTTCGGCCCATGCGACTTTTAACCGAGGCCTGTCCTATACATCGTTGCCAGACGCACGATTATGGCTAAAATTCAACCTTGAATCAAATCAAAACGATTGAGACCACAGGGCTGCCTGCAATTTGGTATGTTTGATGATCGGAGGGTGAATGATCAAAATACCGATTTGCAACCCTCTAGCCTCTAGTTTTTAAGTTCTGAGGGCTAACGGACATACAAAAAGCCATCTCATCTCAACACTTTTCTTTCGCAGAAAACTATAAAAAAAAAAAAAAAAATTTCATGTGCGCTCAAAAACAGCAAATAGGTTTGCCCCGTTCATTCTTGCGAAGCTTTTTTCCATTTTTTTGCTGACCACCTTTGCTTCTAAAATTCACATGTTATCTTTGGTCAAGCAAGCAAGGCATTAATCGTATTACCTAGAGTTCTTTATATTGAAGGCTTGAGTTTGCCTTCTGCCAGCATTGGTTCTAACCTCTGGGGTAGCCTCTGACAAGTGCTGCATAGAGTGTGCAGATGCCAAGAACTCTTGGTAATAAAGAAATTGCAGAAGTGAATGACAAGGAAGCTTTCAGTAGATTACATCTGATTCACAGTTTTAATAATGGTCTCAGCTGCAGAGAAATTGGAACGTTGGTCTGGAAAGCGAGCGATCAAGACGAAAACACTCTACAAGAGGATAGAATAGTTTAACACACAAACAGAGAAGCTTCTTTACACCTCTTGGGAAGAGATAAGTCCCAGCTACAGAGAAAGAGGCTACTCTACTCCTCCTAGGTGTAGTCAAGTTGTTCTTTCAGATGCATGAAGCAACGCGCAAAACAAGATGTTTCGACAACCTCTAAGCATCATATACAGGCAAACATAGCAGAGATGAGTTCGTTTTGAATGAAGGAGAGAACTTCACGGCACTAGAAAAGTTTTACATTGAAGTGCTTTGGGTTTGAATGAATCTCAATGCCTATTACTTCTGGCGTTGCTAATTTTACTCTATCATTCATGTGGCAATTTTCGCCTGATGGTAAAATAAAGTCCACAGTAGTATGTATGTCTATTGCTATACACAGGACACTTTCGCCAACTTGATCAGGCTGAAGAGACCAACTGATCAAGTTGGCGAAATCTTCCCGTACATAGCAATATACATACATAGACTGCAGACTTTATTTTCCCATTCAAGATCACGAGCAGGTGATGATATCAAATAAAGGATCACATTTTTTAAGGAGAGATTTAGCTTTGAAGTGCTTTGAATCTGGAGCTGTATCTAAGGTGGTCTAATTTGTGCCTTAACCCTTCGAAAGCCACAAGGAACACGAGGAGAAGCCTGTTGCGCTGAAGGAGAGAGGCAGCGACAGGGGCGAAGGAGGAGTTATTCCCAGCGTCCATAGGAACTGCTCAGTTGAGAAACCTCGCATCAAGAAGGAGGAGGAGGAGGCAGGCAGGCAATTAGAACGTTGCTTTCTAAAAGACAGATGATCTGGATCTATTTCAGGGAAGCCTTGCTCTGAGGAATAACGTGGGCGATTAATGCGTTCTTGAGTTGAGCCAATTTCGCTTTTTCGCTCTGCTTCCTTCCTCCCACTGAGGCTTTTGTGGCTATTGAGATTCTGTCTCTGTAAGAAGTGGCCTATTTAAAGGACGGCCGCCTACATATGAAGAGGCTAATGTTGAGATCAGGGACGATCTCACTATCTAGGAAATTTCCACTATATTTCCGGAACGTGTAGGTCATACTAAACTATATTGCGAGGAACGCGTTCAGTAGGTTCTAGTGCTACAGTGTTTCTCAACTTGTGGAATGCAGTGGTTTTCAAGGTGGGCCATTGAGGCTCTCCAGTGATTTGTTACGCAAAAGACTACTTTTCATGAGAATCTGAACAGAGTTGATAATTGAATCGCCTTAAAACTACCTATACTCAGGTGTCTTTATCTTCAATTTGAAAATATTGCAGTAATTGTCCATCTTGCATCATTTCAAAAGCAAGGCTGTCATGATCTATAAGGTGTGAGATCCCCGGGTCAAGATATACTTAAATACCCGCTTACCGGAAGGACTGCATGCAAACCTCACTGAGTGATTCTGGGAGATCCTATAGTGGGCCACAACCCAAGGACTAGTCCTAGTTTACCTCGCTACTGGAGGTGGATTCATCTACTGTGTGACTGTATTGAACAGAGTTGAAAGTTAAACTACTTTGAAACCAAAAGCATTTTTGTTTCTATACTCGGGTATCTTTAATTTGAAATTATTGTTGTAATTGTCCAGTTTTGCAATAGGGTATATTATGTCAAAAGCCAGGCTGGCCTAACCAAAGAGGTTTGGGGACCACTGTACTACAATGTACGAGATACTGTCCTGTCGTGCCTGCTCCTCAGAGACATTACAAAAAAGCCATACTGAGTGCTTTTGACAGATCATGGAAGGTGAACCACAATCCAAGGATGAACACTGGTTTATCTTGCTGTTGGAGTTGGAGCCACCTGCAGGGTGGCTAGATTGTCCCATCTGCTCATGAAATGCCTCAGTGTGATTTTCGTTTGTTTGGAAAAGGAATGACTATACGCAGTCCAGCTGCAGCAACCCAGTTACTTGCACACTGAGCAGTAGTACTCGAGCAGCCATTCATTCATTGTACCCAAATTTGGTGGCAAGTTGCAATTGTCTGTGTTAACTGGGTAGAAGTAAATCCCGATGAAGGATTTTTGAGAGATTCTCTGTTGTATCCTTAGCTTGTATTGTACTGCGTTGTTGGTTTTCTTAGTTCTATGGTTTAGCAAATCCTGTATCCATAAACATTTGGGAAATCCATCTAAAATGATAGTCGGGACAAGTATATTCTTACATATTATTTTTTTTTACCTTGGTAATCTGTGTTATCCTGAACACACCAGTGGATGATTACCATAATGAGAGTAATGCCAAAAAGCATTTAAAACAGAATGCCATGCTTATACGGATCTGCTTGTATGTAGGTCATTTATGGTAGTAAATTGTTTGGATTACTGGTATGTTTACTTTGGAATATATTCTTTTCAAAGAATATAAAAGAACGAGTGATGTTCAAAGATCATCTGTCAGCCAAAGAGACGTGCATATTTCTGGAGCTATGCCCCATCCTGGACTTAGCCAAGATTTAATTTATTAATTGTAGCTTCCTATGGGTCGGTCCGCTTTCCTGCGACTCGGCTTTATCGTGTCGGAACGAAGAGGCCTGGGGATTTCTCTCTTCGTTTCTTCATAGCTTGAACAGGGCAAGATTGCTTGGATATTGGTCAGGTGAGAAGACACTGACATCCAAGTTCTGAATGACCAGCAGATCTAGCAAAAGAATTCATGACCTCCAAGGGAATCAATGAAAACATGAAGACATAGGTGTACATTGGTACATTGCGACTGAGGAAAATTAGGGTAGGGAAGCTGTCAGGTGTTTCCATCTTAGTTTCTGCAGTTCTTGAACTTCCATATTAGTCTCTGCAATTCTTGAGCTTCTTCCATATTAGTTTCAGCAGTTCTTGAACTTTTTCCATATTAGTTATTCCATTTCTTAAGCTTCCATATTAGTTTCAGCAATTCTTGAACTTCTTCCATATTAGTTTCTGCAGTTCTTGAGCTTCTTCCATATTAGTTTCTGCAGTTTTTGAACTTCTTCCATATTAGCTTCTGCTGTTCTTGAAATTCTTCCATATTAGTTTCTGCAGTTCTTGAGCTTCTTCCATATTAGTTTCTGCAGTTCTTGAGCTTCTTCCATATTAGTTTCTGCAGTTCTTGAAATTCTTCCATATTAGTTTCTGCAGTTCTTGAGCTTCTTCCTCCAATTATTAGTTTCTGCAGTTATTGAGCTTCTCCATATTAGGTTTCTGCAAGTTCCTTGAAAATTTCCTTCGATATTAGTTTCTGCAGTTCTTGAGCTTCTTCCATATTAGTTTCTGCAGTTCTTGAACTTCCATATTAGTTTCTGAAGTTCTAGAACTTCCATATTAGTTTCTAAAGTTCTTGAACTTCTTCCATATTAGTTTCTGCAGTTATTGAGCATCTTCCATATTAGTTATAGCAGTTCTAGTACTTCTTCCATATTAGTTTCTGCAGTTCTTGAGATTCTTCCATATTAGTTTCTGCAGTGCTTGAACTTCCTCCATATTAGTTTCTGCATTTCTTGAACTTCTTCCATCTTAGTTTCTGCAGTTCTTGAACTTCCTTCATATTAGTTTCTGCCTTTCTTGAACTTCTTCCATCTTAGTTTCTGCAGTTCTTGAACTTCTTCCATCTTAGTTTCTGCAGTTCTAGAACTTCCTCCATATTAATTTCTGTAGTTCTTGAACTTCCTCCATATTAGTTTCTGCAGTTCTTGAACTTTCTCCATATTAGTTTCTACATTTCTTGAACTTCTTCCATCTTAGTTTCTGTAGTTCTTGAACTTCCTCCATATTAGTTTCTGCAGTTCTTTAGATTCTTCCATCTTAGTTTCTGCAGTTCTCGAGCTTCTTCCATATTAGTGTCTGTAGTTCTTGAGTTTCTGCAGTTCTTGAGCTTCTTCCATATTAGTTTCTGTAGTTCTTGAACTTCCTCCATCTTAGTTTCTGCAGTTCTTAAACTTCTTTCATATTAGTTTCTGCAGTTCTTGAACTTCTTCCATCTTAGTTTCTGCAGTTCTTTAGATTCTTCCATCTTAGTTTCTGCAGTTTTGAACTTCCTCCATTTTAGTTTCTACAGTTCTTGAACTTCTTCCATCTTACTTTCTGCAGTTCTTGAACTTCTTTCATATTAGTTTCTGCAGTTCTTGAACTTCTTCCATCTTAGTTTCTGCAGTTCTTTAGATTCTTCCATCTTAGTTTCTGCAGTTCTTGAGCTTCTTCCATATTAGTTTCTGTAGTTCTTGAACTTCCTCCATCTTAGTTTCTGCAGTTCTTGAGCTTCTTCCATATTAGTTTCTGCAATTCTTCAGATTCTTCCATCTTAGTTTCTGCAGTTCTTGAACTCCCTCCATAATAGTATCTACAGTTCTTGAACTTCTTCCATCTTAGTTTCTACAGTTCTTGAACTTCTTTCATATTAGTTTCTGCAGTTCTTGAACTTCTTCTATCTTAGTTTCTGCAATTCTTTAGATTTTTCCATCTAAGTTTCTGCAGTTCTTGAACTTCCTCCATATTAGTTTCTACATTTCGTGAAATTCTTTCATCTTAGTTTCTGCAGTTCTTTAGATTCTTACATCTTAGTTTCTGCAGTTCTTGAACTTCCTCCATATTAGTTTCTACAGTTCTTGAACTTCTTCCATCTTAGTTTCTACAGTTCTTGAACTTCTTCCATCTTAGTTTCTGCAGTTCTTGAGCTTCCTCCATATTAGTGTCTGCATTTCTTGAACTTCTTCCATCTTAGTTTCTGCAGTTCTTGAACTTCCTCCATATTAGTTTCTACAGTTCTTGAACTTCCTCCATATTAGTTTCTACAGTTCTTGAACTTCTTCCATCTTAGTTTCTGCAGTTCTTTAGAAACTTCCATCTTAGTTTCTACAGTTCTTGAACTTCTTCCATCTTAGTTTCTGCAGTTCTTGAACTTCTTCCAAATTAGTTTCTGCAGTTCTTGAACTTCCTCCATGTTAGTTTCTACAGTTCTTGAACTTCTTCCATCTTAGTTTCTGCAGTTCTTGAACTTCTTCCCTATTAGTTTCTGCAGTTCTTGAACTTCTTCCATCTTAGTTTCTGCAGTTCTTGAACTTCTCCATATTAGTTTCTACAGTTCTTGAACTTCTTCCATCTTAGTTTCTGTAGTTCATGAACTTCTTCCAAATTAATTTCTGCAGTTCTTGAACTTCTTCCATCTTAGTTTCTGCAGTTCTTGAACTTCTTCCATATTAGTTTTTACAGTTCTTGAACTTCTTCCATCTTAGTTTCTGCAGTTCTTGAACTTCTTTCATATTAGTTTCTGCAGTTCTTGAACTTCTTCCATCTTAGTTTCTGCAGTTCTTGAACTTCCTCCATATTAGTTTCTACAGTTCTTGAACTTCTTCCATCTTAGTTTCTGCAGTTCTTGAACTTCATCCAAAATAGTTTCTACAGTTCTTGAACTTCCTCCATATTAGTTTCTACAGTTCTTGAACTTCTTCCATCTTAGTTTCTGCAGTTCTTGAACTTCTTTCATATTAGTTTCTGCAGTTCTTGAACTTCTTCCATCTTAGTTTCTGCAGTTCTACAACTTCCTCTATATTAATTTCTAAAGTTCTTGACTTATTCCATCTTAGTTTCTGCAGTTCTTGAAACTTCTTCCCAAATCAGTGTCCTGGCAGTTTCTTGAACTTCTTCCATCTTAGTTTTCTGCCAGTTCTAAGAACTTCCTTCATGTTAGTTTTCTACAGTTCTTGAACTTCTTCCATCTTAGTTTCTGCAGTTCTTGTAAACTTCTTCCAAATTAGTTTTCCTACAGTTTCTTGCACTTCTTCCATCCTTAGGTTTCTCAGTTTCTTGAAACTTCTTCCAAATTAGTTTTCTGGCAGTTCTTGAACTTTTCTTCGCATTCTTAGTTTCTGCCATTTCTTCAACTGCTTCCAAATTAGTTTCTGCAGTTCTTGAACTTCTTCCAAATTAGTTTCTGCAGTTCTTGAACTTCTTCCATCTTTGTTTCTGCAGTTCTTGAACTTCTTTCATATTAGTTTCTGCAGTTCTTGAACTTCTTCCTTCTTAGTTTCTGCAGTTCTTGAACTTCCTCCATATTAATTTCTACAGTTCTTGAACTTCTTCCATCTTATTTTCTGCAGTTCTTGAACTTCTTCCAAATTAATTTCTGCAGTTCTTGAACTTCTTCCATATTAGTTTCTGCAGTTCTTGAACTTCTTTCATATTAGTTTCTGCATTTCTTGAACTTCTTCCATCTTAGTTTCTGCAGTTCTTGAACTTCTTTCATATTAGTTTCTGCAGTTCTTGGACTACTTCCATCTTAGTTTCTGCAGTTCTACAACTTCCTCCATATTAATTTCTAAAGTTCTTGAACTTATTCCATCTTAGTTTCTGCAGTTCTTGAACTTCTTCCAAATTAGTGTCTGCAGTTCTTGAACTTCTTCCATCTTAGTTTCTGCAGTTCTAGAACTTCCTCCATGTTAGTTGTCTACAGTTTCTTGAACTTCTTCCATCTTAGTTTCTGCAGTTCTTGAACTTCTTCCAAATTAGTTTTCTACAGTTTCGTTGCACTTCTTCCATCTTAGTTTCTGCAGTTCTTGAACTTCTTCCAAATTAGTTTCAGCAGTCCTTGAACTTATTCCATCTTAGTTTCTTCATTTCTTGAACTGCTTGCAAACTAGTTTCTGCAGTTCTTGAACTTCTTCCAAATTAGTTTCTGCAGTTCTTGAACTTCATCCAAATTAGTTTCTACAGTTCTTGAACTTCCTCATATTAGTTTCTAGTTCTTGAACTTCTCCATCTTAGTTTCTTGCAGTTCTTGAACTTCTTTTCATATTGTTTCTGCAGTTCTTAAACTTCTTCCATCTTAGTTTTCTGCAGTTTCTACAACTTCCTCCATATAAATTTCTAAAGTTTTTGAAATTTTAACTTATTCCATGTTAGTTTCGGCAGTTCTTGAACTTCTTCCAAATTAGTGTCTGCAGTTCTTGAACTTCTTCCATCTTAGTTTCTGCAGTTCTAGAACTTCCTTCATGTTAGTTTCTACAGTTCTTGAACTTCTTCCATCATAGTTTCTGCAGTTTCTTGAACTTCTTCCAAATTATTTGTTTCTACAGTTTTCTTGAACTTCTTCTCGTTAGTTTCTGCAGTTCTTGAACTTCTTCCAAATTAGTTTCTGCAGTTGTCTTGAACTTCTTCCATCTTAGTTTCGCATTTCTTGAACTGCTTCCAAATTAGTTTCTGCAGTTTCTTGAACTTCTTCCAAATTAGTTTCTGCAGTTCTTGAACTTCTTCCATCTTAGTTTCTGCAGTTCTTGAACTTCTTTCATATTAGTTTCTGCAGTTCTTTAGATTCTTCCATCTTAGTTTCTGCAGTTCTTGAACTTCCTCCATATTAATTTCTACAGTTCTTGAATTCTTCTTCTTAGTTTTTCTTAATTCGCAGTTCTTGAACTTCCTCCAATTTAATTTTTGCAGTTCTTGAACTTCTTCCATATTAGTTTCGCAGTTCTTGAACTTCTTTTCATATTAGTTTTCTGCATTTCTTTGAACTTCTTTTCATTTAGTTTCTACAGTTTCTTGAACTTCAATCCATCTTAGTTTTTTCGCAGTTCTGAATTCTCCATTATTTAGTTTTTCAGTTGTTCTGGGAACTTCTTCCATCTTAGTTTCTGCATTTCTTTGAAACCCATATTAGTTTCTACGTTCTTGAACTTCTTCCATCTTAGTTTCTGCAGTTCTTGAACTTCTTCCAAATTAGTTTCTGCAGTTCTTGAACTTCTTCCAAATAAGTTTCATCAGTTCTTGAGCTTCTTCCATATTAGTTTCTGCAGTTGTTGCTTTTCTGCCATATTAGTTTCTGCAGGGCTTGAGCTTCTTCCATATTAGTTTTTGCAGTTCGTGAACTTCTTCCATATTAGTTTCTCTAGTTCTTTAGATTCTTCCATCTTAGTTTCTGCAGTTCTTGAACTTCTTCCATCTTAGTTTCTGCAGTTCTAGAACTTCCTCCATATTAGTTTCTACATTTCTTGAACTTCTTCCATCTTAGTTTCTGCAGTTCTTGAACTTCTTCCAAATTAATTTCTGCAGTTCTTGAACTTCCTCCATATTAGTTTCTACAGTTCTTGAACTTCTTCCATCTTAGTTTCTGCAGTTCTTGAACTTCTTTCATATTAGTTTCTGCAGTTCTTAAACTTCTTCCATCTTAGTTTCTGCAGTTCTACAACTTCCTCCATATTAATTTCTAAAGTTTTTGAACTTATTCCATGTTAGTTTCTGCAGTTCTTGAACTTCTTCCAAATTAGTGTCTGCAGTTCTTGAACTTCTTCCATCTTAGTTTCTGCAGTTCTAGAACTTCCTTCATGTTAGTTTCTACAGTTCTTGAACTTCTTCCATCTTAGTTTCTGCAGTTCTTGAACTTCTTCCAAATTAGTTTCTACAGTTCTTGAACTTCTTCCATCTTAGTTTCTGCAGTTCTTGAACTTCTTCCAAATTAGTTTCTGCAGTTCTTGAACTTCTTCCATCTTAGTTTCTGCATTTCTTGAACTGCTTCCAAATCAGTTTCTGCAGTTCTTGAACTTCTTCCAAATTAGTTTCTGCAGTTCATGAACTTCTTCCATCTTAGTTTCTGCAGTTCTTGAACTTCTTTCATATTAGTTTCTACAGTTCTTTAGATTCTTCCATCTTAGTTTCTGCAGTTCTTGAACTTCCTCCATATTAATTTCTACAGTTCTTGAACTTCTTCTATCTTATTTTCTGCAGTTCTTGAACTTCCTCCAAATTAATTTTTGCAGTTCTTGAACTTCTTCCATATTAGTTTCTGCAGTTCTTGAACTTCTTTCATATTAGTTTCTGCATTTCTTGAACTTCTTCCATCTTAGTTTCTACAGTTCTTGAACTTCATCCATCTTAGTTTCTGCAGTTCTTGAACTTCTTCCATATTAGTTTCAGTAGTTCTTGAGCTTCTTCCATCTTAGTTTCTGCATTTCTTGAACTACTTCCATATTAGTTTCTACAGTTCTTGAACTTCTTCCATCTTAGTTTCTGCAGTTCTTGAACTTCTTCCAAATTAGTTTCTGCAGTTCTTGAACTTCTTCCAAATAAGTTTCATCAGTTCTTGAGCTTCTTCCATATTAGTTTCTGCAGTTGTTGCTTTTCTGCCATATTAGTTTCTGCAGGGCTTGAGCTTCTTCCATATTAGTTTTTGCAGTTCGTGAACTTCTTCCATATTAGTTTCTCTAGTTCTTCAGATTCTTCCATCTTAGTTTCTGCAGTTCTTGAACTTCTTCCATCTTAGTTTCTGCAGTTCTAGAACTTCCTCCATATTAGTTTCTACATTTCTTGAACTTCTTCCATCTTAGTTTCTGCAGTTCTTGAACTTCTTCCAAATTAATTTCTGCAGTTCTTGAACTTCTTCCATATTAGTTTCATCAGTTCTTGAGCTTCTTCCATATTATTTCTTTCTGTTCAGTTGTTGCTTTTATTTCTGCCATTATTATTTTTCTCTATTTGTTCTTTATTTTGATTCTTCATCTTAGTTGCTGCAGTTCTTGAACTTCTTCCATATTAGTTTCTGCAGTTCTTGAACGTCTTCCATATTAGATTTAGATTCCCACCTAGTTTTTTTAGATTCTCCCATCTTAGGTTCTGCAGTTCAAGATTCCCTCTCCCATCTTAGTTTCTGCAGTTCTTTAGATTCTTTTATATTAGTTTCTGCAGTTCTTGAGGTTCTTCTATCTTAGTTTCTGCAGTTCTTGAACTTCTTCCATATTAGTTTCTGTAGTTCTTTAGATTATTCCATCTTAGTTTCTGCAGTTCTTGAACTTCTTCCATATTAGTTTCTGTAGTTCTTTAGATTCTTCCATCCTAGTTTATGCAGTTCTTGAACGACTTCATATCAGTCTCTGCAGTTTTTAACTTCTTCCATATTAGTTTCTGTAGTTCTTGAGCTTCTTCCATATTAGTTTCTGCAGTTCTTGAGCTTCTTCCATATTAGTCTCTACAGCTCATGAACTTCTTCCATATTGGTTTCTGCAGTTCTTGAACTTCTTCTATATTAGTTTCTGCAGTTCTTTAGATTCATCCATATTAGTTTCTGTAGTTATTTAGATTCTTCCAAATTAATTTCTGCAGTTCTTGAACTTCTTCCATCTTAGTTTCTGCAGTTCTAGAACTTCCTTAGTTTCATCAGTTGTTGCTTTTCCGCCATATTAGTTTATGCAGGGCTTGAGCTTCTCCCATATTAGTTTTTGCAGTTCTTGAACTTCTTCCATATTAGTTTCTCTAGTTCTTTAGATTCTTCCATCTTAGTTTCTGCAGTTCTTGAACTTCTTCCATCTTAGTTTCTGCATTTCTAGAACTTCCTCCAAATTAGTTTCTACAGTTCTTGAACTTCTTCCATCTTAGTTTCTGCAGTTCTTGAACTTCTTCCAAATTAATTTCTGCAGTTCTTGAACTTCTTCCATATTAGTTTTTGTAGTTCTTGAACTTCTTCCATATTAGTTTCTGCAGTTGTTGCTTTTCTGCCATATTAGTTTCTCTAGTTCTTTAGATTCTTCCATCTTAGTTTCTGCAGTTCTTGAACTTCTTCCAAATAAGTTTCTGCAGTTCTTGAACTTCTTCCATCTTAGTTTCTGCAGTTCTAGAACTTCCTCTTCCTCCATATTAGTTTCTACAGTTCTTGAACTTCTTTCATCTTAGTTTCTGCAGTTCTTGAACTTCTTCAAAATTAATTTCTGCAGTTCTTGAACTTCTTCCATATTAGTTTCATCAGTTCTTGAGCTTCTTCCACGTTAGTTTCTGCAGTTGTTGCTTTTCTGCCATATTAGTTTCTCTAATTCTTTAGATTCTTCCATCTTAGTTTCTCCAGTTCTTGAACTTCTTCCATATTAGTTTCTGCAGTTCTTGAACGTCTTCCATATTAGTTTCTCTAGTTTTTTAGATTCTCCTATCTTAGTTTCTGCAGTTCTTGAAATACTTCATATCAGTCTCTGCAGTTTTGAACTTCTTCCATATTAGTTTCCCTAGTTCTTGAGCTTCTTCCATATTAGTTTCTGCAGTTCTTGAGCTTCTCCCATATTAGTCTCTGCAGTTCATGAATTTCTTCCTTATTGGTTTCTGCAGTTCTTGAACTTCTTCTATATTAGTTTCTGCAGTTCTTCAGGTTCTTCCATATTAGTTTCTGTAGTTATTTAGATTCTTCCATCTTAGTTTCTGCAGTTCTTAAACTACTTCATATCAGTCTCTGGAGTTTTGAACTTCTTCCATATTAGTTTCTGCAGTTCTTTAGCTTCTTCCATATTAGTTTCTGCAGTTCTTGAGCTTCTTCCATATTAGTTTCTGCAGTTCTTGAGATTCTTTTATATTAGTTTCTGCAGTTCTTTAGATTCTTTTATATTAGTTTCTGCAGTTTTTGAGATTCTTCCATCTTAGTTTCTGCAGTTATTGAACTTCTTCCATATTAGTTTCTGTAGTTCTTTAGATTCTTCCATCTTAGTTTCTGCAGTTCTTGAACTTCTTCCATATTAGTTTCTCTAGTACTTTAGATTCTTCCATCTTAGTTTCTGCAGTTCTTGAACTACTACATATCAGTCTCTGCAGTTTTGAACTTCTTCCATATTAGTTTCCCTAGTTCTTGAGCTTCTTCCATATTAGTTTCTGCAGTTCTTGAGCTTCTTCTATATCAGTCTCTGCAGCTCATGAATTTCTTCCATATTGGTTTCTGTAGTTCTTGAACTTCTATGTTAGTTTCTGCAGTTCTTGAGGTTCTTCCATATTAGTTTCTGTAGTTCTTTAGATTCTTCCATCTTAGTTTCTGCAGTTTTTAAACTACTTCATATCAGTCTCTGCAGTTTTGAACTTCTTCCATATTAGTTTCTGTAGTTCTTGAGCTTCTTCCATATTAGTTTCTGCAGTTCTTTAGCTTCTTCCTATAGTCTGCGTTCTTGAGCTTCTTCCATATTAGTCTGCAGTTCTTGAGAGATCATATTAGTTTTCTGCATTTCCTTGTTTAGTTCTTTGAGCTCTTCATTTATGTTTTCTGCAGTTTCTTTAGCTTCTCATTTTTTAGATTCTTTTATATTAGTTTCTGCAGTTTTTGAGATTCTCCCATCTTAGTTTCTGCAGTTCTTGAGATTCTTCCATATTAGTTTCTGCAGTTCTTGACCTTCTTCCATATTAGTTTCTGCAGTTCTTGAACTTCTTCCATCTTAGTTTCTGCAGTTCTTGAGATTCTTCCATCTTAGTTTCTGCAGTTCTTTAGATTCTTCCATATTAGTTTCTGCAGTTCTTGAGATTCTTCCATCTTAGTTTCTGCAGTTCTTGAGATTTTCCCATATTAGTTTATGCAGTTCCTGAGATTTTTCCATTTTAGTTTCTTCAGTTCTTGAGCTTCTTGTATATTAGTTTCTGCAGTTCTTGGAATTCTTCCATATTAGTCTTTGTAGTCTTCCATATTAGTCTCTGCAGTTCTTGAACTTCTTCCATATTAGTTTCTGTAGTTCCTGAACTTCTTTTATATTGGTTTCTGCAGTTCTTGAACTTCTTCTATATTAGCTTCTTCAGTTCTTGAACTTTTTAATATTAGTCTCAGCAGTTATTGAACTTCTTCCATATTAGTTTCTTCAGTTCTTGAACTTCTTCCTTATTAGTCTGCAGTTCTTGAACTTCTTCCATATTAGTTTCAGCAGTTCTTGAGATTCTGCCATCTTTGTTTCTGCAGTTCTTGAACTTCTTCCATATTAGTTACAGTAGTTCTTTAGATTCTTCCATCTTAGTTTCTGCAGTTCTTGAACTTCTTCCATATTAGTTACAGTAGTTCTTTAGCTTCTTCCATCTTAGTTTCTGCAGTTCTTGAACTTCTTCCATATTAGTTACAGTAGTTCTTTAGATTCTTCCATCTTAGTTTCTGCAGTTCTTGAACTTCTTCCATATTAGTTTCTGCAGTTCTTGAGCTTCTTCCTTATTAGTTTCTGCAGTTCTTGAACTTCTTCCATATTAGTTTCTGCAGTTCTTGAGATTCTTCCATCTTAGTTTCTGCAGTTCTTGAGCTTTTTCCATATTAGTTTCTGCAGCTCTTGAGCTTCTTCCATATTAGTTTCTGCAGTTCTTGAACTTCTACCATATTAGTTTCAGTAGTTCTTTAGATTCTTCCATTCTAGTTTCTGCATTTCTTGAGCTTCTTCCATATTAGTTTCTGCAGCTCTTGAACTTCTTCCATATAAGTTTCTGCAGTTCTTGACCTTCTTCCATATTAGTCTCTGCCTTTCTTGAACTTCTTCCATATTAGTTTCAGTAGTTCTTTTGATTCTTCCATTCTAGTTTCTGCAGTTCTTGAGCTTCTTCCATATTAGTTTCTGGCAGCTCTTGAACTTCTTCCATATTAGTTTCTGCAGTTGCTTGAGATTCTTCCCATTTTAGTTTTCCGCAGCTCTTGAACTTCTTCCATACTAGTCTCTGCCTTTCTTGAACTTCTCATAGTTTCAGTAGTTCTTCAGATTCTTCCATTTTGTTTTTAGTTTCTCTGCAGTTCTTGAACTTCTTACATATTAGTTTCTGCAGTCTTTGAGCTTCTTCCATATTAGTTTCTGCAGTTGTTGAACTTCTTGCCATCATAGGGTTAGTTTCTGCTGTTTTTGTGCTTCTTCCATATTAGTTTTGCAGTTGTTAACTTCTGCCATATTAGTTTTAGCAGTTCTTGACCTTCTTCCATATTAGGTTTTGCAGTTCGTGAACTTCTTCCATATTAGTTTCTGCAGTTCTTGAACGTCTTCCATATTAGTTTCTCTAGTTATTTAGATTCTCCCATCTTAGTTTCTGCAGTTCTTGAACTTCTTCCATATTAGTCTATGCAGCTCATGAACTTCTTCTATATTGGTTTCTGCAGTTCTTGAACTTCTTCTATATTAGTTTCAGCAGTTCTTTAGATTCTTCCATTTTAGTTTCTACAGTTCTTGAACTTCTTCCATATTAGTTTCTGTAGTTCTTTAGATTCTTCCATCTTAGTTTCTGCAGTTCTTGAACTTCTTCCATATTAGTTTCTGTAGTTCTTTAGATTCTTCCATCATAGTTTCTGCAGTTCTTGAACTTCTTCCATATTAGTTTCTGTAGTTCTTTAGATTTTCTTACATCTTAGTTCTGCAGTTCTTGAAATAATTCAATATTCAGTCTCTCCAGTTCTTGAACTACTTCCATATCCGTCTCTCCAGTTTCCTTGAACTTCTTTCCATAAAAATTAGGTTTCTTGGCAGTTCTTGAGCTTCTTCCATTATTGTTTTTGGTAGTTCTTGAACTTCTTCCATATTAGTTTCATTAGTTCTATAGATTCTTCCATCTTAGTTTCTGCAGTTTTTAAACTACTTCATATCAGTCTCTGCAGTTTTGAACTTCTTCCATATTAGTTTCTGCAGCTCTTGAGCATCTTCCATATTAGTTTCTGCAGTTCTTGAACTTCTACCATATTAGTTTCAGTAGTTCTTTAGATTCTTCCATTCTAGTTTCTGCATTTCTTGAGCTTCTTCCATATTAGTTTCTGCAGCTCTTGAACTTCTTCCATATAAGTTTCTGCAGTTCTTGACCTTCTTCCATATTAGTCTCTGCCTTTCTTGAACTTCTTCCATATTAGTTTCAGTAGTTCTTTTGATTCTTCCATTCTAGTTTCTGCAGTTCTTGAGCTTCTTCCATATTAGTTTCTGCAGCTCTTGAACTTCTTCCATATTAGTTTCTGCAGTTCTTGAGATTCTTCCATTTTAGTTTCCGCAGCTCTTGAACTTCTTCCATACTAGTCTCTGCCTTTCTTGAACTTCTCATAGTTTCAGTAGTTCTTCAGATTCTTCCATTTTAGTTTCTGCAGTTCTTGAACTTCTTACATATTAGTTTCTGCAGTTTTTGAGCTTCTTCCATATTAGTTTCTGCAGTTGTTGAACTTCTGCCATATTAGTTTCTGCTGTTTTTGTGCTTCTTCCATATTAGTTTTTGCAGTTGTTAAACTTCTGCCATATTAGTTTTAGCAGTTCTTGACCTTCTTCCATATTAGTTTTTGCAGTTCATGAACTTCTTCCATATTAGTTTCTGCAGTTCTTGAACGTCTTCCATATTAGTTTCTCTAGTTATTTAGATTCTCCCATCTTAGTTTCTGCAGTTCTTGAACTTCTTCCATATTAGTCTATGCAGCTCATGAACTTCTATATTGGTTTCTGCAGTTCTTGAACTTCTTCTATATTAGTTTCAGCAGTTCTTTAGATTCTTCCATTTTAGTTTCTACAGTTCTTGAACTTCTTCCATATTAGTTTCTGTAGTTCTTTAGATTCTTCCATCTTAGTTTCTGCAGTTCTTGAACTTCTTCCATATTAGTTTCTGTAGTTCTTTAGATTCTTCCATCATAGTTTCTGCAGTTCTTGAACTTCTTCCATATTAGTTTCTGTAGTTCTTTAGATTCTTACATCTTAGTTTCTGCAGTTCTTGAACTACTTTTTTTTTTTTTTTTTAATATTCAGTTTCACCAGGTTCTTGAATTCTCCATATTAGTTTCTGCAGTTCTTGAGCTTCTTCCATATTAGTTTTGGTAGTTCTTGAACTTCTTCCATATTAGTTTCATTAGTTCTTTAGATTCTTCCATCTTAGTTTCTACAGTTCTTGAACTTCTTCCATATTAGTTTCTGTAGTTCTTTAGATTCTTCCATCTTAGTTTCTGCAGTTCTTGAACGTCTTCCATATTAGTCTCTGAAGCTCATGAACTTCTTCCATATTGTTTTCTGCAGTTCTTGAACTTCTTTTATATTAGTTTCTACAGTTCTTGAACTTCTTCCCTATTAGTTTCTGTAGTTCTTTAGATTCTTCCATATTGGTTTCTGCAGTTCTTGAGATTCTTCCATATTAGTTTCTGCAGTTCTTGAGATTCTGCCATCTTTAGTTTCTTGCAGCCAGGTTCTTTAGATGTTCCCATATTAGTTTTCAAGCAGTTCTTGAGATTCTTATTCTTAGTAGTTTCTGCAATTCTTGAACTTCTTTGTCCATATTAGATTTCTGTAGTTCTTGGGAAGAATCTTCCATCGTTAGTTTTGTTCTGCAGTTTCTTGAACTTTTCCTTCCATATTAGTTTTCTGTAGTTCTTGAACATCTTCCAATACTTAGATTTCTGCCAGTTCTTAGAACATTCTTCCATTCTTAGTTTCTGCAGTTACTGAGATTCTTCTATATTAGATTCTGCAGTTCTTGAACTACTTCCATATCAGTTTCTGTAGTTCCTTGGATTCTTTACCATATTAGTTTTCTGCAGAGTTTCTTGGAGATTCTTTCTTCATATTAGTTTTGTTTCGTAGTTCTTGAAGAGTTGTTTTTCCATATCTTTAAGTTTCTGCAGTTCTGAACTTATGTTTTTTTCCATATGCCGAATTAGTTGTTCTGGTAGTTCTTGAGATTTTCTTCCATGTAATGAGTTTTTCCTGCAGTTCTTTGAGACTTCTTCATATTAGTTTCTGCAGTTCCTTGAGATTTTATCCCATTATTAGTTTTCCTGCAGAGGTTTTGAGATTTTTTTTCCATCTTAGTTTCTTGCAGGTTCCTTAGGAATTCTTCCATATTAGTTCTACCAGTTCTTGATATTCTTTGTTTACCATATTAAGTTTCTGCAGTTCTTGAGATTCTTCCTGGTTATTAGTTTCCCTGCCCCCCCCAGTTCATGACTTTCCTTCCATATTAGTTTGTTCTGCCAGGTTCTTGAGGATTGTCTTCCATATTAGCTTTCTACAGTTTTCTTGAGAATTCTTCCATATAGTTTCTGCTGTTCTTGAGGATTTTTTCCCATATTAGTTCTACAGTAGTTCTTGAGATTCTTTCCATATTAGTTTTGTCTGCCAGTTCTTTTACTTCTTTCCATATTAGTTTCTTGCATGTTTTCTTGGGGAGATTCTTCCTTATTAGGTTTCTGCAGGTTCTTAGTTGTTTAGAATTCTTCCATATTAGTTTCTGCAGTTTCTTGACGATTCTTCCAATTAATTCTAGTTTTCTGCAGTTTCTTGAAGGATTCTTTCCCATATTAGTTTTTTTGCAATTCTTGTGAGGTTCTCTCCATATAGTTTCTGCAGTTACTTGAGATTCTCCCATATTAGTTTCTGCAGTTCTTGAGGATTTCGTTACAATTCTTAGTTTCATGCAGTTCTTGAAGGATTTTCCCATATTAGTTTCCTGGCAGGTTCTTGAGATTCTTCCATATTAGTTTCTGCAGTTTGTTGCGATTCTTCCTTTCCATATTAGTTTCTGCAGTTTTCTGAGATTTCCTTCCTATTAGGTAGTTTCTGCAGTTCTTGGAGCTTCTTCCATATTAGCTTTCTGCCAGTTAGTTCTTTAGATTCTTCCATATTAGTTTCTGCAGTTCTTGAGATTTCATTCCATCTTAGTTTTTTCTGCAGTTCTTGAGATTCTCCCATATTAGGTTCTGCAGTTCTTGAGGATTTCTTCCATTTTACGTTTCTGCAGTTCTTGAGGTTCTTCCATATTAGTTTCTGCAGTTCTTGAGATTCTCCCATATTAGTTTTTGCAGTTCTTGAGATTCTTTCATATTAGTTTCTGCAGTTCTTGAGATTCTTCCATATTAGTTTCTGCAGTTCTTGAGATTCTTCCATATTAGTTTTTGCAGTTCTTGAGCTTCTTCCATATTAGATTCTGTAGTTCTTTAGATTCTTCCATATTAGTTTCTGCAGTTCGTGAGATTCTTCCATATTAGTTTCTGCAGTTCTTGAACTTCTTCCATATTAGTCTCTGCAGTTCTTGAGATTCTTCCACATTAGTTTCTGCAGTTCTTGAGATTCTTTCATATTAGTTTCTGCAGTTCTTGAGATTCTTTCATATTAGTTTCTGCAGTTCTTGAGATTCTTCCATATTAGTTTCTGCAGTTCTTGAGATTTTTCCATATTAGTTTTTGCAGTTTTTGAGCTTCTTCCATATTAGTTTCTGTAGTTCTTGAGATTCTTCCATATTAGTTTCTGCAGTTCGTGAGATTCTTCCATATTAGTTTCTGCAGTTCTTGAACTTCTTCCATATCAGTCTCTGCAGCTCATGAAATTCTTCCATATTGGTTTCTGCAGTTATTGAATTCTTTTATATTAGCTTCTGCAATTCTTGAGATTCTTCCATATTAGTTTCTGCAGTTCTTTGAGATTCTTCCATATTAAGTTTTCGCCAGTTCTGAGATTCTTCCATATTAATTTTTTTTGCAGTTCTTGAGATCTTCCATATTAGTTTCTGCAGTTCTTGAGCTTCTTCCATAGTTTAGTTTCGCAGTTTCTTGGATTCTTCCATATTAGTTTCTGCGGTTGGAGATTCTTTCTTATTAGTTTCTGGCCAGTTCTTGAGTTCCTATTAGTTTCTGCAGTTCTTGAGATTCTTTCAATTTTATTAGTTTCTGCAGTTCTTGAGATTCTTCCTAATTAGTTTCTGCAGTTCTTGAGATTCTTCCACATTAGTTTCTGCAGTTCTTGAGATTCTTGCCATATTAGTTCTGTAGTTCGTTGAGCTTCTTCCATATTAGTTTCTGGCAGTTCTTGAAGCTTCTTTTAAATTTAGTCCATCTTAGCAGTTCTTGATTCTTCCCATATTGGTTCTTGCAGTTCTTGACCTTCCAATTCCATATTAGTTTCTGTAGTTCTTGAAATTCTTTTATATTAGTTTCTGCATTTATTGAGATTCTTACATATTAGTTTCTGTAGGTTTTTCTTGAAGCCTTTCTTACCATATTAGTTTCTGCAGTTTTGTTGAGCTTCTTCCACATTAGTTCGCAAGTTGTTGAACTTCTGCCATATTAGTTTCTCCTGTTTTTGTTTTGGGCTTCTTCCTATATTAGTTTTTGTCATGTTGTTTAAAACTTCTGCCATATTAGTTTTAGCAGTTCGTTGACCATTCTTCCATAATTAGTTTTGCAGTTCGTGAAACTTCTTCCAATATTAGTTTTCTGAAGTTCTTGAAACGTCTTCCATAAGTTAGCTTTCTTCTTAGTTAGTTTAGATTCTCCCATCTTAGTTTCTGCAGTTCTTGAACCTTGTCTTCCATTATTTAGTCTATGCAGGCTTCATGAAACTTCTTTGCTATATTGGTTTCTGCAGTTCTTGAATTCTTCTTCTATATTAGTTTCAGCAGTTCTTTAGATTCTTCCAGTTTAGTTTCTACAGTTCTTGAAACTTCTTCCATATTATAGTTTCTGTAGTTCCTTTAGATTCTTCCATCTTAGTTTCTGACAGTTCCTTGAACTTTTTCCATATTAGTTTCTTTGTAGTTTCTTTCTAGATTCTTACCATCATAGTTTTCTGCAGTTCTTGAACTTCTTCCATTATTAGGTTTCTGTAGTTCTTTAGATTTCTTACCATCTTAGTTTCTGCAGTTCTTGAAAACTAACTTCATATCAGTTTCTCCTCCTAGTTCTTGAACTTCTTCCATTTATTAGTTTCTGCCAGTTCTTGAGCTTCTTCCATATTAGCTTTTGGTAGTTCTTGAACTTCTTCCATATTAGTTTTCATTAGTTTTTTAGAGTTCTTCCATCTTAGTTTCCTCACAAGGTTCTTGAACTTCTTCCATATTAGTTTCTGTAGTTCTTTAGATTCATCCATATTAGTTTCTGCAGTTCTTGAGATTCTTCCATATTAGTTTCTGCAGTTCGTGAGATTCTTCCATATTAGTTTCTGCAGTTCTTGAGATTCTGCCATATTAGATTCTGCAGTTCTTGAGCTTCTTCCATATTAGTTTCTGCAGTTCTTGAACTTCTTTTATATTAGTCTCTGCAGTTCTTGATATTCTTCCATATTGGTTTCTGCAGTTCTTGACCTTCTTCCATATTAGTTTCTGTAGTTCTTTAGATTCTTTTATATTAGTTTCTGCAGTTCTTGAGATTCTCCCATATTAGTTTCTGCAGTTCTTGAGATTCTTCCATATTAGTTTCTGCAGTTCTTGAGATTCTTCCATATTAGTTTCTGCAGTTCTTGAGATTCTTCCATATTAGTTTCTGCAGTTCTTGAGCTTCTTCCATATTAGTTTCTGCAGTTCTTTAGATTCTTCCATATTAGTTTCTGCAGTTCTTGAGATTCTTCCATATTAGTTTCTGCAGTTCTTGAGATTCTCCCATATTAGTTTCTGCAGTTCTTGAGATTCTTCCATTTTAGTTTCTGCAGTTCTTAAGGTTCTTCCATATTAGTTTCTGCAGTTCTTGAGATTCTCCCATATTAGTTTTTGCAGTTCTTGAGATTCTTTCATATTAGTTTCTGCAGTTCTTGAGATTCTTCCATATTAGTTTCTGCAGTTCTTGAGATTCTTCCATATTAGCTTTTGCAGTTCTTGAGCTTCTTCCATATTAGATTCTGTAGTTCTTTAGATTCTTTTATATTAGTTTGCTGCAGTTCGTTGCTATTCTACCATTTTAGTTTCTGGCAGTTCTTGAGATTCTTCCATAGTTAGTTTGTCGCAAGTTGTTTTTGAGATTCTTCCATATTAGTTTTCTGCAGTTCTTGATGATTCTTCCAATTATTAGTTTCTGCAGTTCTTGAGCTCTTCCCCCATATTGAGGATTTACTGGCAAGTTCTTTGAGATTCTTCCATATTAGTTTCTGTACAGTTCTTGAGATTCTGCCAAGCATAATTAGTTTTCTTGCAGTTCTTGAGATTCTCCCATATTAGCTTTCTGGCAGCTCTTGAGATTCTTCCAGTTAGTTTCTGCAGTTCTTAAGGTTCTTCCAGTAATTAGTTTTGCTGCAGTTCTTGAGAATTCTCCATATTAGTTTTTGCCAGTTCTTGAGATTCTTTTCATATTAGTTTCTGCAGTTCTCTTGAGATTGCTTCCATATTAGTTTTCTGCAGTTCTTGAGATTCTTTCAATAATTAGCTTTATTGCCGTTTCTTGAGCATTCTTACCATATTAGAGTACTGTAGTCTTTAAGATTCTTTTATATTACTTTCCGCAGTTTTTTTTTCTTGAGATTACTTCCATAGTTAGTTTGCTGCAGTTTCTTGAGATTCTTACCATATTAGATTTCTTGCAGTTCTTGAGATTTCTTTGATATTAGTTTCTGTAGTTCTTCTTGAGATTCTTCCAGATTATAGTTTCTGCAGTTCGTGAGATTCTTTCCATTATTAGTTTTCTGCAGAGTTCTTGAACTTCTTCCATATTAGTCTCTGCAGCTCATGAACTTCATCCATATTGGTTTTTGCAGTTCTTGAATTCTTTTATATTAGCTTCTGCAGTTCTTGAGATTCTTCCATATTAGTTTCTGCAGTTCTTGAGATTCATCCATATTAGTTTCTGCAGTTCTTGAGATTCTTCCATATTAGTTTTGGCAGTTCTTGAGATTCTTCCATATTAGATTCTGCAGTTTTTGAGCTTCTTCCATATTAGTTTCTGCAGTTCTTGAGATTCTTCCATATTAGTTTTTCAGTTCTTGAGATTCTTTCATATTAGTTTCTGCAGTTCTTGAGATTCTTCCATATTAGTTTCTGCAGTTCTTGAGATTCTTCCATATTAGTTTCTGCAGTTCTTGAGATTCTTCCATATTAGTTTCTGCAGTTCTTGAGAATCTTCCATATTAGTTTCTGCAGTTCTTGAGATTTTTCCATATTAGATTCTGCAGTTCTTGAGCTTCTTCCATATTAGTTTCTGCAGTTCTTGAGATTCTCCCATATTAATTTCTGCTGTTCTTGATATTCTTCCATATTAGTTTCTGCAGTTCTTGAGCTTCTTCCATATTAATTTCTGTAGTTCTTTAGATTCTTTTATATTAGTTTTTGCAGTTCTTGAGATTCTTCTATATTAGTTTCTGCAGTTCTTGAGATTCTCCCATATTAGTTTCTGTAGTTCTTGAGATTCTTCCATATTAGTTTCTGCAGTTCTTGAGATTCTTCCATATTAGTTTCTGCAGTTCTTGAGATTCTTCCATATTAGTTTCTGCAGTTCTTGAGATTTTTCCATATTAGTTTCTGTAGTTCTTTAGATTCTTCCATATTAGTTTCTGCAGTTCTTGAGATTCTTCCATATTAGTTTCAGCAGTTCTTGAGATTTTTTCATATTTATTTTTGCAGTTCTTGAGATTCTCCATAGTTCTTGACTAGTTTCTGAGAATTCTTCCCATATTAGTTTCTTGCAGTTTCCTGAGATCTTCCCTTCCATATTCAGTTTCTGCATTCTTGAGATTCTTATTCCATACTAGTTTCGCAGTCTTGCAATTGAGGGAATTCTTCCATATTAGTTTCTTGCAGTTCTTGAGATTCTTCCTATAATTAGTTTCTGCAGTCTTGCTTGAGAGTTCTTCCATATTAGTTTCTGCAGTTCTTTGAGATTCTTCCATATTAGTTTCTGCAGTTCTTGAGATTCTTCCCTTCCATAGGTTAGTTTTCTGCAAGTTCTTGGAGGATTTTTTCCAATATTAGTTTCTGGCAGTTCTGAGATTTTTCCCATATTAGGTTTCTGGAGTTTCTTGAGATTCCTTCCATTTAAGTTTTTTTTTCTGGCAGTTCTTGAAGAACCTTTCCAATATTAGTTTCTTGGCGAGTTCTTGAAGGATTTTCATATTAGTTTTCTTGTAGTTCCTTGAGATTTTCATATTACGTTTCTGAAGTTTTTGGAGCTTTTCTTTCCTATTATTATTTCCCCCCCTGTTAGTTCTTAAAATTCTTTTATATTAGATTTCTGCAGTTCTTGAGATTCTTCCATTATTAGGTTTCTCTCTGCTGTATCCTTAAACTTCTCCTCTATTAGAGTTTCACAGCTCATGACATCTTCAATATTAGGTTTTTTGCAGTTCTTGATGATTTTTCCATATTAGTTTCTCTGGCAGTTCTTGAGATTCTTCCATATTATTTTTCTGTATTCTTTAAGATTCTTCCAAATTAGTTTCTGCAGTTCTTGAGATTCTTCCATATTAGTTTTTGCGTTCTTGAGATTCTCCCTATGTTTTTTGCAGTTTTTTTTTCCTAGTCTTTCCTTTCCATATTAAGTTTTCTGCAGTTTCTTTGATACTTCCATATTATTTTTCTTGCGTCTCTTTGATTTCTCTTTCCTTATTCGTAGTTTTTGTTTAGTTTCTTGGACTTCTTTCATATTTAGAACGAGGGGTTATTTCCCAGTTTTTGTTCTTTTTTAGATTCTTCCATTTCTTAAGTTTCTGAGTTCTTTGAACTTCTTCCATATCTTTTCTTTTTGTTAAGTTTTCTTTTTTTGGAAGATGCTTCTTTCCATGTGATTAGTTTTTGCAGTGTCTTAGAGATTTTTTCTTTCTCAATTATTTATTTTTCTGCATTGTATCTTGAGATTCCTCTATATTAGTTCTATTTCTGCTTTGCTTTGAAGTTTGCTTTCCTATCTTATAGTTTTGTGTGTCAGTTCTTTGAGATTCTTCATTTATTGTTAATTTGCAGTTTTCTTGAGATTCTTCCATATTAGTTTTTTCGCAGTTACGTAGAGATTTCTTCCATATTAAGTTTCTGCAGTTTTGAAGATTCTTTCTCCATATTAGTTTTTTTTTGCATTGTTCCTTAAGTGAGATTCTTTTCATTATTAGGTTTTTTATGCAGTTCTTGAAGATTTCTTCTCTAATATTTTAACTTTTAATTTTTGCATGTTTTCTTGAGATTTCCTTCTATTATTTTAAAGTTTTTCTGTCAGTTCTTTGAGATTCCTTTTCCAATAATTACTTATTTCTGGCATTTTCATTTGAGATTTACTATTTACCATCTAGTTTTCCTTGCAAGATTTTTTCCTGAGCTTCTTCCATATTGGTTTCTGTAGTTTCTTTAATTCTTTTATTTTGTTTATCTGCAGTTTTTGAGATTTTCTTCCATATTAGTTTCTGCTGTTCTTGAACTTTCTTCATATTAGTCCTCTGCAAGCTCATTGAACATCATATCATAAGTTTATTGGTTTTCTGCAGTTTCTTGGAGTTTTTTTCCCATTATTAGTTTCCATTGCCAGTTGTTGGATTCTTCATATTAGCTTTCTTCTGTAGTTTTTAGAATTCTTGCCAAATTAGTTTCCTGCAGTTTTGAGATTTCTTTTGCCCCAATTTTAGTTTTTTCCTGCCAGTTTCTTGATGATTCTTTGCATTATTAGTTTTCCTGTAGTTCTTGATGATTTCTTTCCCATATTAGTTTATCTGTCAGTTCGGTGAGATTCTCTTAATTATTTTTGCAGTTCGTTGAACTTCTTTCCTTTATTAGTAAACTTCCTGATTGCTCATGAACTTCTTCTACTTACTTTGGTTTCCTGTATTCTTGAACTTTCTTCATTATTATTAGTCTCATGAAGTTCTTGAGAATTCTTCCTATTGTTTCTTGCATTTGTTACTTGTAGTTTCTTGTTCCAATATTGGTTTCTTGCAGTTGTTGATTTTCCTATTCCATATTTAAGTTTTTCTTCAGTTCTTGAGTTTATTCTTTCCATACTTAATTTTCTGCAGTTCCTTTAGATTTCTTCCATATTTAGTTTTCGTTAGTTTTGAGATTAATCTTACCATATATTTAGTTTTTTGCAGTTTTTGAATATTTTCATTTAATTAGTATTTCTTTGCCGTTTTTTGAAATTCTTCCATTATTATGTTTCTTTTCTAGCAGTTCTTGAGAATTCTTTTTCTCATTATTAGTTTCTGCAATGTTTTTGAGATTTTCTTCCCTTTTCCATATTAGTTTCCTGGTAGTTCTTGAGATTCTTGCCATCTTTAGTTTCTTGCAAGTTTTTCATTATACTTCCATTAATCAGTTCTCTTGCAGTTTGGATAATTTTCATTACCTTATGTCTGCTTAAGTTTCCCTTGAGGTCTTTCTTCCATTTATTAGATTTCTTAGATCAGTTCTTGAGTAATCCTATCTCATATTTAGTTTTTCTGGCAGTTCTATTGGAATTCTTCCCTTATTTTAGTTTTTGTAAGTTCTTTGAATCTTCTTGTTTCTCATATTTATGTTTCTAAGTTGGTTTCTTTAGATTCTAATCCATCCTAAGTTGTTTGTAGATTTTTGTAATCTTCCTTCCATTATTTAGTTTATATAATTCTGTATAGTTTTTGAAGATCTTGTCCATATTTAGTTTTCATTTTGTTAGTTTTATGATTCGTTACTCATTAATTATTTTTATTCTGGCTTTTTCGGTTTATTTTGAAGTTCTTTCATATTAGTTCTTCATGGCTAAGCTCATGAACATTCCTTTCAATATTTGGTTTTCTGCAAGTTTTGAACTTCTTCCATATTAGTTTCTTGGTAATGTTTTCTTTAGATATCTTTCCATCTTGGTTTCCTGCATTGTTTCCTTTGAGATTTTTTAATTTCCATTATTAGTTCTTTATTCTTGCTATTTTGATTTAGTATTTATTCATCCTTTAGTTTTGCAGTTTCTTTGAACTTCTTCTCATATTGTTTTTTCTTCTAGTTTTTGAACGTCTATCCATATTAGGTTCTTCTGTAGTTTCTTCTAGTTATTTCTTTTTCCCATATTAAGGTTTTCTTTTAAGCTGTATCCTTGACTTTAATTTGTACTTTTCCATAAATTCTTAGTTTCTTGTAGTTCCTTGAGATTCCTTCCATTCTTGGTTTCGGCAGTTTCTTTGACTTGCGTTCCATTATTAGTTTCTGTAGTTCTTTAGATTCCTTCCATCTTATTATGTTTTCTGCACATTGTTTTTAGTAATTCTTCCAACTTATTAGTTTCTTTCAGTTCTTGTATCTACTTTCCATTGTTGGTCTCTGTCAAAGTTTCTTGAACTTCTTTATTCTTATTTAGTTTCTTGGGCAAGTTACTTGAGCCTTCTTACCATATTACGCTTCTCTGGCGTTTTTTGAGATTCTATTCGCAGTTCTTAAGTTTCTGCATGTATTTTTGTTGTATTTCCTTCCATATTAGTTTTCCTGGTAGTTCTTTGAGATTCTTCCATTCTTGTTTTGGCAGGTTTCTTGACTACTTTCAATATTTCATCAAATTTCTCTTACAGTTTCTTGAACTTCTTTCCTATTTATATTAAGTTATTCTTTCCCTCAGTTCTTTTTCTTGAGATTCTTCTCCATATTAGTTTTTGCAGTCTCTTGAGATTCTCTATTATATTGTTTTTATTTTTTGCAGGTTTTCTTGAGCTCTTCTCCATTATTAGTCTTTTGCTGTTCTTTGAGCTTTCTTCCATTCTTAGTTTTCTGCAAGTTCTTTTAACTTTCTTTCCATATATTAGTTTTTCTTGTATGTTCTTGAGATTCTCTTCATCTTGGGTTTTTTGCCAGTTCTTGAGATTTTTCCATATATTTTCTGTTTAGTTCTTTATAGTTCTTCTTCTTAGTTTCTTGAACAGTTCTATTGAGATTCTTAATACCATATTAGTTTTTGCTGAGTTCTTGAGATTCTTTCATATTAGTTTCCTGCATTGTTCTTGAACGTGTTCTCATTATTAGTTTTCAGCAGTTCTTGATATTCTCCACATATTAGTTTTTTTGCTTGGTTCTTGAGTATTCTTCTTCCATATTAGTTCTGCAGTTCCTGAGCTTTCTTCCATATTAAGTCTCTGCTTGTTACTTTTGAGATTTCCTTCCTCATATTAGTTTCTTCTGTTTTAGTTCTTTGAGATTCTTCCATCTTGGAGTTTCTGCTAGTTCTTGAGATTCTTCCTTCCATTATTTTAGGTTTGTTTGTAGTTTCTTTAGATTCTTCCTTCTTAGTTTCTGCCTAGTTCTTATGAGATTCTTTCTTATTTGTTTTTTTCTATTTTCTGCAGTTTTTGAAACGTCGTCATATTAGTTTTTCTAGTCTGTTTCTTGAAGATTCTTCTATATTATGTTTCTGGCAGTTCTTTTAGATTCTTTTCAAACATTCTTTATTAGTTTTATTCTAACATTCTTTGTAAACTACTTTTTCTAACTAAGGCTTCCTTCTGCAGTTCGAACTTCTTCATATTAGTTGTTCTGCTATGTTTTTGTAAGATTCTCATTTAATATGTTTTTGTAATTTCCTCTTTTTTGAACTTTCATGTTCATTTATTGTCTTTGCTGTTCCTTTTGAGATTCTTCCATCTTAGTTTCTGCAGTTCTTGAACTTTTTTCCATTGTCAGTTTCTGTAGTTCTTTAGATTCTTCCATTTTAGTTTCTGCAGTTCTTGAGATTTTTCTATATGAGTGTCTGCAGTTTCTTGAACTTCTTCCATATTAGTTTCTTCAGCAGTTCTTTGAGATTCTTCCATATTAGTTTCTGAGTTCTTGGGAATTCTTCTATATTAGTTTTTGCATTCTTGAGATTCTTCCATATTAGTCTCGGAGTTCTTTTGAGATTCTTACCATATTAGTTTCTGTAGTTCTTATGCTTTTTCCATCTTAGTTTCTGCAGTTCTTGAGATTCTTCCATTTTAGTTTCTGCAGTTCTTGAGATTTTTCTATATGAGTGTCTGCAGTTCTTGAACTTCTTCCATATTAGTTTCTGCTGTTCTTGAGATTCTTCCATCTTAGTTTCTGCAGTTCTTGAACTTCTTCCATCTTAGTTTCTGCGGTTCTTTGAGCTTCTTCCATATTAGTCTCTGCAGTTTTTTCTTTTGAGATTTTTCCATATTAGTTTTCTGCAGTTCTTGAGATATTCCATATTAGTTTCTGTAGTTTCTTGAGATTCTTCATCTTAGTTTCTGCAGTTTTTCTTTAGATTCTTCCATATTAGTTTCTGCAGTTCTTGAGATTCTTCCATATTAGTTTCTGTAGTTCTTGAGATTCTCCCATATTAGTTTCTGCAGTTCTTGAGATTCTTCCATATTAGTTTTTGCAGTTCTTGAGATTCTTCCATATTAGGTTCTGCAGTTCTTGAACTTCTTCCATATTAGTTTCTTCAGTTCTTGAGATTCTTCCATCTTAGTTTCTGCAGTTCTTGAGATTCTTTCAGATTAGTTTCTGCAAGTTTGAGGATTCTTCCATATTAGTTTCTACAGTTCCTGAGCTTCTTCCATATTAGTTTCTGCAGTTCTTGAGCTACTTCCATATTAGTTTCTGCAGTTCTTGAACTTCTTCCTTATTAGTTTTTGTAGTTCTTGAACTTCTTCCATATTAGTTTCAGTGGTTCTTTAGATTCTTCCATCTAAGTTTCTGCAGTTCTTGGCACTTCTTCCCATATTAAGTTCGGTAGTTTTTGAATGTCTTCCATATTAGTTTCATGTAGTTCTTTAGATTCGGTCCATATTAGTTTCTTGCTGTCTTGAAACTTCTTCCATCATAGCTCTCTGCAGACTCATATGAAACATCTTCAAGATTGGTTCGCAGTTCTTGAACTTCTTCCATATTAGTTTCTGTAGTTCTTTAGATTCTTCCATCTTGGTTTTTGCAGTTCTTGAGATTTTTCCATATTAGTTTCTGCATTGATTTAGATTTATCATCTTAGTTTCTGCAGTTCTTGAACTTCTTCCATATTAGTTTCTTCAGTTTTTGAACGTATCCATATTAGTTTCTGTAGTTCTTTAGATTATTCCATATTAGTTTCTGCAGTTCTTGAACTACTTCCATATCAGTTTCTGTAGTTCTTGAGATTCTTCCATCTTGGTTTCTGCAGTTCTTGAACTTCGTCCATATTAGTTTCTGTAGTTCTTTAGATTCTTCCATCTTAGTTTCTGCAGTTCTTTAGATTCTTCCATATTAGTTTCTGCAGTTCTTGAACTACTTCCATGTCAGGCTCTGCAGTTCTTGAACTTCTTCCATATTAGTTTCTGCAGTTCTTGAGCTTCTTCCATATTAGTCTCTGCCGTTTTTGAGATTCTTCCATCTTAGTTTCTGCAGTTCTTGAGATTCTTCCATATTAGTTTCTGTAGTTCTTGAGATTCTTCTATCTTGATTTTTGCAGTTCTTGAACTACTTCCATATCAATCTCTTCAGTTCTTGAACTTCTTCCATATTAGTTTCTTCAGTTCTTGAGATTCTTCCATATTAGTTTTTGCAGTTCTTGAGATTCTTCCATATTCGTTTCTGCAGTTCTTGAGCTTCTTCCATATTAGTCTTTGCTGTTCTTGAGATTCTTCCATCTTAGTTTCTGCAGTTCTTTAACTTCTTCCATATTAGTTTCTGTAGTTCTTGAGATTCTTCCATCTTGGTTTTTGCAGTTCTTGAGATTTTTCCATATTAGTTTCTGTAGTTCTTTAGATTCTTCCTTCTTAGTTTCTGCAGTTCTTGAGATTCTTCCATATTAGTTTCTGCAGTTCTTGAGATTCTTTCATATTAGTTTCTGCAGTTCTTGAACGTCGTCCATATTAGTTTCAGCAGTTCTTGAGATTCTTCCATATTAGTTTTTGCAGTTCTTGAGATTCTTCCATATTAGTTTCTGCAGTTCTTGACTTCTCCTTTTATTCCATTTAGGCTCTGCTGTCTTGAGATTCTTCCATATTAGTTTCTGTAGTTTTTCTTTGAGATTCTTTCCATCTGGTTTTTCTGCAGTTCGTGAGATCTTCCATATTAGTTTCTGTAGTTCTTTAGATTCTTCCTTCTTAGTTTCTGCAGTTCTTGAGATTCTTTCATATTAGTTTCTGCAGTTCTTGAACGTTGTCCATATTAGTTTCTGCAGTTCTTGAGATTCTTCTATATTAGTTTCTGCAGTTCTTTAGATTCTTCCATCTTAGTTTCTACAGTTCTTGAACTACTTCCATATCAGGCTCTGCAGTTCTTGAACTTCTTCCATATTAGTTTCTGCAGTTCTTGAGATTCTTCCATATTAGTTTTTGTAATTCTTGAACTTCTTCCATATTAGTCTTTGCTGTTCTTGAGATTCTTCCATCTTTGTTTCTGCAGTTCTTGAACTTCTTCCATATTAGTTTTTGTAGTTCTTTAGATTCTTCCCTTTTAGTTTCTGCAGTTCTTGAGATTTTTCCATATTAGTTTCTTCAGTTCTTGAGATTTTTCCATCTTAGTTTCTGCAGTTCTTGAGCTTCTTCCATATTAGTCTCTGCAGTTCTTGAACTTCTTCCATATTAGTTTCAGCAGTTCCTGAGATTCTTCCATATTAGTTTCTGCAGTTCTTGAACTTCTTCCATATTAGTTTTTGTAGTTCTTTAGATTCTTCCCTCTTAGTTTCTGCAGTTCTTGAGATTTTTCCATCTTATTTTTTGCAGTTCTTGAGATTCTTCCATATTAGATTCTTCAGTTCTTGAACTTCTTCCATATTAGTTTTTGTAGTTCTTTAGATTCTTCCCTCTTAGTTTCTGCAGTTCTTGAGGTTTTTCCCTATTAGTTTTCTTCTTCAGTTTCTTGAGATTTTTCCTCTAGTTTTCTTGCATCTTTGAGCTTTTCCCTTCCATATTAGTCTTCTGCAGTTTTCTTTGACTTCTTGTTCTTCATATTGTTCAGGCAGTTTCCTTTGAGATTCTTCCTATTAGTTTCTGCAGTTCTTGAACTTTCTTCTATTAGTTTTTGTAAGTTCTTTTATATTCTTCCCTCTTAGTTTTTCTGCAGTTCTTGAATTTTTCCATCTTATTTTTTGCAGTTTCTTGAGATTCTTCCATATTGATTCTTCAGTTCTGACTTCTTCCATATTAGTTTTTTGTAGTTCTTTAGTTCTTCCCTTTTAGTTTCTGCAGTTCTTGAGATTTTTCCATCTTAGTTTTTGCAGTTCTTGAACTTCTTCCATATTAGTTACTGCAGTTCTTGAGATTCTCCCATATTAGTTTTTTCAGTTCTTTAGATTTTTCCATCTTAGTTTCTGCAGTTCTTAATCCTCTCCCATATTAGTTTTTGCAGTTCTTGAGATTCTCCCATATTAGTTTTTGCAGTTCTTTAACTTCTTTCATATTAGTCTCTGCAGTTCTTGAGCTTCTTCCATATTAGTTTTTGTAGTTCTTGAACTTCTTCCATATTAGTTTCTGTAGTTCTTGAACTTCTTCCATATTAGTCTCTGCAGTTTTTGAAGTTCTTCCATATTACTTTCTGCAGTTCTTGATGTTCTTTCTTATTAGTTTTTGCAGTTCTTGAACTTCTTCCATATTAGTCACTGCAGTTCTTGAACTATTTCCATATTAGTTTCATCAGTTCTTGAGCTATTTCCATATTAGTTTCTGCAGTACTTGAACTATTTCCCTATTAGTTTCTGTAGTTTATGAATTATTACCATATTTATTTTCGCAGTTCTTGAGCTATTTCCATATTAGTTTCATCAGTTTTTGAGCTATTTCCATATTAGTTTCTGCAGTACTTGAACTTTCCCTATTTGTTTCTGTAGTTTATGAATTTTTTCCATATTTGTTTTCACAGTTCTTGAGCTATTTCCATATTAGTTTCTGCAGTTCTTGAGCTATTTCCATCTTAGTTTTACAAGTTCTTGAGCTATTTCCATATAGGTTTTGCAGTTCTTGAGCTATTTCCATCTTAGTTTTACAAGTTCTTGAGCTATTTCCATATAGGTTTTGCAGTTCTTTGAGCTAAATACGGCATCCAAGATCAGGCATACTTGAAGATACTAATTAGAAGATGCTGATTAGTTGGATGGATGATTCGTCCTCAGAGGACCTGCACTTCTAGGAATCATCTTTATTTCAAAGCATTTCGATTTGTTTTGAAAAATAGGAGATTAATGAACCTGTTAATGAACCCACATCAGTGTGAAGATGAGTTATGTAATCACGTAATATTTGCTCCTGTTGAGATTCGATTTCAGATACGACTGAGAAGATAAGCAGAAGTATCAGTCTTAGCTGTGCCCTATATTCTTCAGTTCTTATGTTAACACTGGGTTTTGTATAAATGCGTAACGTGTTAATTTCGGTAATGCGCCAGGAACGACTGAACAACAAAAGCAGTATGTCCCGTAGTATGTCGGTACTAAAACTATTATATAACTCTGCTGCTCAGCGACTGGCTTTGCAGGAATTCATGTCGATCAGTACTGCACAAGATAAAGAAAGATACATTGTCTGGATCTTTCATAGGTAGTGACCCCCATGGGTTTTGTGGGGGGGGGGGTCGTTATCTAGGATTAATATTTCTTAAGGAGTCATTATCTTTATGATATTTACAGTCTTTTGTTTATGTCCATGTGGTAATCCCCCAATTGGCTTGTACTAAACACGTCACAAGGTTGGTACATATCCAGGCTAAAAGGGGGTCACTATCTGGCAGTTACAAGGAGTTTCAACGATTAGGATGTCTCAAAGACTTGTTAGTCCCATCCTAAGAGGAGACATCGTGCGCTCACTTATCCCTAGGAGCAGGTTTTACTGTTCACTCACAGTGTCCTTCTAATGATCTTGTCTAGCTTTCTTTTAAACTCTTCCACACTGTTTCTGTTTACAACTTCTTTTGGTGGCAGTTTATTCCTTGCGCCACATATCTTGTATGTGAGAAGTTCTTTCAACAGGATGTGTTGTATCTCATCAGCCCTATTTTCATTCATTATTTCTTGTCTGGTTTCCGTTTAACGTAACTAGGTTACTGTCTACTTTTGTTATGCCTTGTAGTATTTTGAATGAAAGATCCCATCGACTTCCTAAATCGAAGAGGGAGGGGCATTGGTTAAAGAGGTACTCTGCTACCTTCCTCTCTGACTGGTTGGCCTATCTTTTCTGACTGGTTTGGGCTATCTTTTCTGACTGATCTGCAGTTGCCTTATTCGGAGAATCCTTTGATGACATCTTTTGTTCTGCTGATTCTCTGGTTCATATTGTGGTGAAATTTTACAAGACGTTTTTCTGTTTTATCTGAATAAGCTGCTATGTTGTTGTTAAGATATTTGGACCACCTGGCTTTTGCATGCTTTCTCATAAAATCTTAATAAGTGTTCTTGTTCACAGGATATCTCAAAAAGTGATTGAATGATTCCTATAGAATCCTATGTAGGGACGAGCTCTTACCTACATTATGCTTTCGCATAAAACCTTCAGTATTTTTGTTCACTAAATATCTCAGGAAGTTACTGACGGATTTCGACGAATTTTTAGAAGAGTTGAGCAAAAGGGCAAGGACCCCATAGGGAGGTTATTGCCGTCAGTTCACCTCACGCAGTGCACCGTAGACGTTACTGAAGGTTCTTTGTAGCGTCCCTTCTTTGGGCCCCTAGCTGCAACCCCTTTCGTTCCTCTTACTGTACCTCCTTTCATATTTTCTTTCTTCCAACTTTCCAACAATTGATTCCTAGTCCAGCTGCTTCGAGGGTTTCCTCCTGTTTACACCTTTCTGACTTTTTACTGTCAGTTTCTGTTCATAGGTCCCAGTGATTGGCCTTTGGCCTAAGTTAAGTATATCTTAGTTTAACCAGACCACTGAGCTGATGAACAGCTCTCCTAGGGCTTGCCCGAAGAATTAGATATTTTTTACGTGGCTAGGAACCAATTGGTCACCTAGCAACGGGACCTACAGCTTATTGTGGGATCCGAACCACGCTATATCGAGAAATGAATTTCTATCACTAGAAATAAATTCCCTCTGACTCCGCTTTGGCCGAGCCGGGATTCGAACTTCGGACCACTGGATTGGCAGCCGAACCACACTTTATCGAGAAATGAATTTCTATCACCAGAAATAAATTCCCTCTGATTCCGCTTTGGCCGAGCCGGGATTCGAACTTCGGACCACTGGATTGGCAGCCGAGCGCGAAAACCACTCGTCCAGCGTGAAACTGGCCTTTGGCCTAAATTCAATATAAGGTAAGGAAAGGCAGGTGAGAAATTGGGATGAATCCCCCTTCTCCTCCCCTCCCCTCCCCTCTCCCACGTGAGGATCAAGGAAGCTTGATCGTTTTTGGCGTCCACCTGAACCTGACGCACGCTTGATAACTAGAGATAAATGTCAACCAATTTAGTCATTCAGTCCACGGTAGTGGTCTTCTTCCTGGGCATGGCTATCAGAGATCGGTTTGCCATTATCGCAGCGTTATCTCAGTGCTTATTCGTCCGTTCCGTAAGAGATCTTTTGTTAGAAATGAAACCATACGGGAAAATAAGCGTTAGGGTTTTATCTTATCACATAGAAAATTTTTAAAAAAATGAACGAGCGGCGAAAGTTCAGGCAGTCCATCTGTCTGAAGCCTAAATGACGTAATTGAATAAGTATTCAGTGATTTGCTTATCATTTTATTATCAAGAAGGAAGAAAAATGCTGGGCATGTATAGGCATATTTAAAAAATGCGATTCAACCTTAATAATAATAGTAAGAAGAAGAAAGCAGGACAAATAAGACAATGAAAGGCAAATCGGCATAAAAAAAACCAGAAAACGCCATGGTGGCTGTAGCGCTATTAGTAGTAGTAGTCAGAATGACGCGCCGTTGTGACGGCTCTTCGGTATCTCGGCTCTCTCTCGAGTGCTACTTTCGTATCAGCTCCTCTAGAAGGGATGGCGATCTCACTTTTTTTGATACACTGCTGATGATGATGATAATGATTCACGCAGTTGCTACCTTTTTTTTTCTGTTTATCTACATTCTTTGGTCGTCTCTGGCAGCAGCTTTGACTTTTCATCTCGGTTAAAATACTCAAGTTTGTAGTTTTCTGTGAAAGAAAACTTATTGAGGTGACTTTTTTTCTGTCCGTCCCTGGATCTTAAAAAGAGCCCTCTAGCTTTAGTAGTTTTTATTTGATTCAAGGTTAAAGTTAGCCATGATTGACACTCTGTCAGCGTTATAGGACGGGCCACCAGTGGGCCATGGTTGAAAGTTTCATGGGCCGCGTTTTTTTTTTTTAATAATAATAATAATAATATCAATAACCAATGTTACTCCAGCTGTGACTGAAGGATTCCCGAAATGAGTCAAATACAAGAAGCAATTGACTCATTCTCACTATAAACAAAAGCGTCTCAGTGGCGTGGTCGGTATGGTGTTAGCCTGCCACCTCGGTGGCCGCGAGTTCGATTCTCGGGCATTCCACTGAGGAGTCAGAGATGACGTGTATTTCTGGTGATAGAAGTTCACACTCTCGACGTGGTTCGGAAGTCACGTATAAAGCCGTTGGTCCCGTTGCTGAATAACCACTGGTGGTTCCATGCGACCTAAAAACACCATACAAACAAACAAACACAGAATGCAAAACTCCGCCAAAGCTGAGCCTGCAACTCCCTAACAGTTGCAATGCTTTCTCTCCAAATGTAGTCATGTGTTGCCAATGAGAAAGTCCACTTCTTGGAGAATTATAATTATCGTTAAAATCCGCCGAGATCTTTTTGTGCTTAGTCATGCTAACAGACAAACAGGCAGAGTCTAAATCATAAGATCAACTTTTCTCTCGTAGGAGCAGTGCCGTCAGTGCACCTCACTTTCATTCCTTTTTTATTGTTCCTCCTTTCATATTCTCACTTTTCAACCCCCTGGGACTGCTTGGTAACACAAATACGAGACGGGCCCCACCATCGTCTCTCTCTCTCTCTCTCTCTCTCTCTCTCTCTCTCTCTCTCTCTCTGCTGCTGCTGCTGCTGCTGCCTGCGAGGAGTGTGTTAGTCATATGTTGATGATTTCCTTGAAACGGCTCGGCTCGGGGGCGAAAGACATCAGGAGCCCCCAGCCCCCCCCAAAAAAAAATTGCAGCGGGGGAAGAAGAAGAAGAAGCAGAAGAACAGAGGGAGGCGAGAGCTTGATTTGTTTACATTTACGCCTTGCTGTGAGTGACGTTTACGCTCGGGAGAAGGAGAAGGATTCCCAGACATTTAAATCACCGAGGGGCCACCAAGAGTCCCATCACTTCTGTTTGGTCATGTTTTGCTGCTTAGCTGCTGCCCTCTTTTGGGGGCCTGGTCGTCTTTGTCTTTGAGTGGTTTCTGCCTCTCCTGTGTCAGGAAACAGGGAATTGAAAAGGTTTTGTTTTTCATATCAGAAAAAAAGGGAATTAGTCTTTGTCTTTAAGTGGTCTCTCCTCTTCTGCCTCTTTTGTATCAAGAAAAAGGGAATTGAAAAGGTTTTATTTAAAAAAGTTTTAATTATTCGTATCAAGAAGGGAATTATTTTGGGGGGTACAAAAAAAAAGGGAATTGCAAAGGTTTTTTTTTCTGTATCAAGAAAAAAGGGATAGAAAAAGGTTTGTTTTAAAAAATTCTAATTTTTGGCATCAAGAAGGGAATTATTTGCGGGGATTGAAAGTTTTTTTTTTTGTATCATAAAAGGGATTGAAAAGGTTTTTTTTTTTTTTTGTTATCAGAAAAGGGAAGTGAAAAGGTTTTTTTTTGTATCAAGAAAAGTAATTTGAAAGGTTTTTTTTTTGTATCAAGAAAAGGGAATTGAAAAGGTTTTTTTTTTGTATCAAGAAAAGGGAATTGAAAAGGTTTTTTTTTTTTTGTATCAAGAAAAGGGAATTGAAAAGGTTTGTTTTTTTTATCAAGAAAGGGAATTGAAAAGGTTTTTTTTTTTTTTGTCTCAAGAAAAAGGGACATTGAAAAAGGTTTTTTTTTTGTATCAAGAAAAGGAATTGAAAAGGTTTTTTTTTTTGTTATCAGAAAAGGGATTGAAAGGTTTTTTTTTTTGTATCACGAAAAGGGAATTGAAAAGTTTTTTTTTTTTTTGTATCAAGAAAAGGGATTGAAAAGGTTTTTTTTTTTTTGTATCAAAAAAGGGAATTGAAAAGGTTTTTTTTTGTATCAAGAAAAGGGAATTGAAAAGGCGTTAGTTATTGTATCAAGAAAAGGGAACTGAACAGGTTTTTTTTGTATCAAGAAAAGGGGAATTGAAAATGTGTTTTTTTTTATAAAAAAGGGAATAAAAAGTCTCTTTTTTTTGTATTAAGAAAAAGGGAATTGAAAAGGTTTTGTTTTTTTGTATCAAGAAAATGGGTGAATTGAAAAGGTTTTGTTTATTATTAAGAAAAAGGAAATTAAAAAGGACTAAGTTTTTATTAATAAAAAGAGAGTAAATTTTTTTTTCATGAAAAATAGAATTAAAAACGTTTTATATTTGTTTGAAGAAAAAGGGCATTCAAATGAAGGTTTTATTTCTTATTAATGCGTGATATGTTCATTATGCACTAGTTAAAATTAAAGAATCCTTTTTTTAATTCCCTGTTTCTTGAAACAGAAATAAACCTTTTAAATTAAATCCTTTTCTTGATACAAAAACAAAACCTTTTTAAATCCTTTTTCTTGATACAAAAAACAAAAACCTTTTTTTAATCCCTTATTCTTGATACAAAAATTTAAAACGAAACCTTTTCAATTCCCTTTTTCTTTATACAAAAAATAAAACGAAACCTTTTCAGATTCGCTTTTTCTTTATACAAAAACAAACACCTTTTTATAAAATCATTTTCTTTTTTGATAAAAACAAAAAACAAAACCCTATTTAAATTCCCTTTTTCTTTTGATACAAAAAAACAAAACCTTTTTCAATTCCCTTTTTCTTGATATTTTCATTAAAAACAAAAAAAACCTTTTCAATTTCCTTTTTTCTTGATACAAAAAAAAAGAAACAAAAACCTTTTTTATATTTCCCTTTTTTCTTGATAAACACAAAACCAAAACCTTTTCAATTCCCTTTTTCTTGAATACAAAAAAACAAACCTTTTCACTTCCCTTTTTCTTTGATACAAAAAACAAGAACTTTTTCAATTCCCTTTTTCTTGATACAAAAAACAAACCTTTTCACCTTCCCTTTTTCTTAAGTTTTTACAAAAAAAACCAAAAACCTATTTAAATTCCTTTTTCTTGACAAAAACAAAATTTAATTCCCTTTTTTCTTGATACAAAAAACAAAACCTTTCTAAATCCTTTTTCCGTTTCTTGATAGCCAAAAACAAACCAACAATTTTTCCAAAATCTGCTTTCCAATTTTATCACTTGTTGTTCTTGAAAAATACAAAACCAAAAAAACAATTTCAATATTCCCTTTTTGTTCTTGGATCACCAAAAAAAAAAACAAAACTTTCCAAATTTCCTTTGACTGGTTGATACAAAAAAACTAAAATCCCCTTTTTCAAATTCCCTTTTTCTTTCTCAGAGCAACACCAAAAACCAAACCTTTGTTAAATCCTTTTGAAATAACAAAAACCAAAAACCTTTACAACATTCCCATTTTACTTCGCCTGAACATCCTCCCCAAAAAAAAAAACCTTTTTAAAAAAAATCCCCTTTATATTTTATACAAAACAAACACACACCACAACCTTTCCTTTTAATTCCCTTGTTCTGGATACAAAAAACAAAAACACCAATTACCCTTTTCAATTTTCCAATTTTCTTGAGACAAAAAAAAAATTTCCTTTCAATTCCTTTTTTTAAAAAAGAAATTAACAAAAAAAATTAACAAACCTTTCAAAGCCCTTTTCTTATTACCCAAAAAAACAAACCTTTTTAACTTGTTTTTTTGAGACAAAAACCAAAACCAAAACCTTTTCCAAATTCCCTTTTCTTGATATAAAATAAAAAAACAAAACCTTTTCCATTCCCTTTTTAATTTGATACCAAAAAACAAAACCTTTTTAATATTCCTTTTTTTGATACAAAAAACCAAAAAACCCTTTTCAATTCCCTTTGCTTCCATCAGAAAAACAAAACATTTTCAATTCCCTTTTTAAAAAATTGATACAAAACCAAAACAAAACCATTTTCAATTCCTTTTTTCCCTGATATAAAAAACAAAACCTTTCAAAACTTCCCGGTAAAATCCTTTTAAACATTTTTACAAAAAACAAACCTTTTCAATCACTTTTCGGTTGATAAAAAAATAAAAAATACCAAAACCTTTACCAATTCCTTTTTTGATACAAAAAAAACAAAACCTTTGCAATTCCCTTTTTCATTTTCGTGAATACAAAAAACTAAAACCAAAATTTCTTTCAATTCCCTTTTTGTTTCTTGAGACCAAACTTGAATAAAACGTTTCAAACTTTTCCTCTTCCCTTTTCTTGATACAAAAAAACAAAACCGAAACCTTTTTCAATTATTCCCTTTTTCATTGATAAAAAAAAAAAACTTTTAAAACTTTCCTTTTTCTTGACAAAAAAAAAACCAACTTTTCCCTCTCCCCTTCCTCTCTTTCCTACCGTCCTTTTCTTGAAACACAAAATAAGAAACCTGTGTCCACTTTTTTCCCTTCTTCTATGATACAAAAAAGAAACAAACCACCTTTTTCAACTTCCTTTTTCTTGGATCTTGATACAAAAATAAAAAATTTGTAAATACCTTTTTCTGAAAATACCAGGAAAACAAAACCTTTTTCTTCTTCTTAATTCCTTGATTACAAAAATAAAATAACCCTTTTGAAGTTCCTTTTCCTTTAGTAAAAAACAAAAACCAAAAAACTTTCAATTCCCTTTTCATTCTTCGCTTGATAACAAAAACAAAAACTTTTCAATTTCCTTTTTCTTGTAATACAAAAAACCAAAAACCTTTTCAATTCCTTTTTCTTGATACAAAAAAACGCCTTTCAAATTCCTTTTTCGTGCAAAAATTAAAAAACCAAACCTTTTTTCAATTACGTGTTTCCCTTGAGCGCAAAAAAAAGAAACCTTTTTAAATCCCTATGTTTTTGATACAAAAAACAAAAACCTTGTCAATTGCCCTTTTTTCTTAATACAAAAAACAAAACCTTTTTTAAATCCCGAGTTTGAAAAAAATACAAAAAACCAAACCTTTTGCAATTCCCTTTTCTGGGTTCTTGATACAAAAAACAAAACCGTTTTTCAATTCCCTTATCTTAGATTTACAAAAAAAGAATACCGTGGCAAATTTCCACCTTTTTCTTGATTACAAAGAAACAAAACTTTTCTTTTAATTCCCTCTTTTCTTGATACTAAAATAAACAACCAAAATTCCTTTTCAAATTCCCTTTTCTGTATACAAAAACAAAACTTTTAAATTCCCTTTTTTCTTCTTGAATACAAAAAAACAAAATTTTTCCAATTTTCTCTCTTTTCTTGAAATACCAAGAAACAAAACCTTTCAAATTTCCCTTTTTCTTGATACAAAAAAACAAAATCCTTTCAATCCCTTTTTCCTGTTTTTTGATTACAAGAAACAAACACCTTTTCAATTCCTGTTTCCTTGAAAAATTACAAAAAACCAAAATTTTCTTTTTAAATTCCCGTTTTGTCTTGATACAAAACAAACACCTTTTTCAATTAACTTTTTTTGAAAAATACAAAAAAACCACCCCTTTTTAAATCCCTTAGTTATTGATACAAAAAACCAAACTTTTTCCCATTTTTATTTACCCTTTTTCTGTGATATCAGAAAACAAAAACCTTTTATAATTCCCTTTTTGGTAAAAAAACAAAAACCTTTTCCAATTTTTCCCTTTTCTGATACAAAAAACAAACTTTTTCAATTTCCTTTTTGTCTTGAAAAGACAAGAAACCTTTTCCTTTTAATTCCTTTTTTTATACAAGAAAACCAAACACTTTTCAAGACCTCCTGTCTTGCAACAAAAATATAACAAAACCTTGTTTTCAAATTCACTTTTTCTTAGATAAAAAAAAGAAACAAAAACCTTTTCCAATTTCCTTTTTCTGAATACAAGAAACCCAAAACCTTTTTTCAATTCCCTTTATTTGATACAAAAAAAACAAAACCTTTTAATTTCCTTTTCTTGTAACAAAAAAACAAAAAACTTTTGAAATTCCCTTTTTGTCTTGATACAAAAAAAAACTTTTTCAATTACCATTTTTCTGAAAAATACAAAAGAAACTTTTAAAACCTTTTGAAATCCACTTTCTTGATACAAGAAACAAAAACCTTGTCAATTCCCTTTGCATGAGCATATTAAGAAACAAAAACCTTTCAAAAATTTCCTTTCCTGTTTAAACCCACAGAAAACAAAAACCTTTTGTTTATTCACTTTTTTGATACAAAGAAAACAAAACCTTTTCAATTCCCCTTTTCTTGATACAAAAAAAAAAAAAACCAACAAAACCTTTTCCAATTCCTCCATTTTTCTTGATACAAAAAAAAAGACCTTTTCAATCCCTGTTTTCTTGAATAAAACAAGAAACCAAAAAACCTTTTTCAAATCCCTTTTTCTTTGTGATAACGCCAAAAACCCAAAACCACTTTCAAGTTTCCCTTTTGTCTTGATACAAAAAAAGGAAACAAAACATTTTCAATTCCATTGATTTTTTTCTTGATACGCAAACCAACCTTTCATATTTCCATTTGTTTGATACAAAAAACAAAACCTTTTGGCCTAACAATTCCCTTTTTGTCTTGATTACAAGAAAAAAAAAAACAATTTAACATTTTCCAATTCCCTTTTTCTTGATACTTGAAACAACAACACTTTTCAATTTCGTTTTTCTTGAAAAAAATACAAGAAACCAATTTTACAATCCCGATTTTTCCCTTTTGTTGATTACAAGGGAAAATAACAAAACCTTTTCAACTTGCCTTCTTGAATAGAAAAAACATAAAACCTTTTTTATCAATTCCCTTTTTCCTTGATTACAAAAAAAAACAAAAACCTTTTCAATTTCCCTTTTTCTTGATACAAGAAAAAAACAAAAAACCTTTTTTCAAGTTTCCATTTTTCTTGATAAAAAGAAAAAACAAAACCTTTTCAATTCCCTTTTTCTTTGTATACAAAAATAAACCAAAATACCTTTTGCAATTCATTTTCTTTTTTTTGATACAAAACAAAAACTTTTTCAAAATCAAATTTTTCCTTGATAAGGAAACCAAAATTCTCTTCAATTCCATTTTATTGCTACAAGAAACACAAAAACCTTTTACAATTCCCTTTTTCTTGATACAAAAAAACAAAACCTTTTCAATTCCCTTTTTCTTTCCTTGATACAAAAAACAAAACCTTTCAATTTCCATTTTCTTGAACAAAAAACAAAACATTCCCAATTTTTCCCTTTTCTTGATACAAAAAAACAAAAAGTTTCTCAAAATCCTTTTTCTTGAAAATAAGAAACCAAAAATTTCTCTTCAATGTTCCTTTTTTCGTGATTACAAAAGAAACAAAACCCCTTCAATTTTTCCCAATTTTTCCCTTTTTTGATACAAAAAAGCAAAACTTTTACAAAACCTTTTCCAATTTCCCTTTTTAGTTAATTACAAAAAACAAAAACCTTTTTAATTTCTCCCTTTTTTCTGACACAAAAACCAAAACCTTTCAATTCACTTTTTCGGGAAAATACAAAAAAAAAAAAAAACCATTTTCAATTCTTTTTTCTTGAACTATCCAAAAAAAACAATCGTTTCAATTTTATTCATTATTTTATTGAATAACAAAAAAAGAAACCTTTTCAAATTCCTTTTTCGGTGATACAAAAAACAAAATTCCCTTTTCAAATTGACTTTTCTTGATTCCTCTTCCCAAAAACCAAAAACCTTTTAAAATCCTTTTCTAGACACAAAAAGAAAGCTTTCATTCCCTTTTTCTTGATACAAAAAACAAAACCTGTTTCAATTCCCTTGTCTTGACACAAAAACAAAAAACCTTTTCAATGTTCCCTTTTTCGCGTTACAAAAAAAACCTTTCAATTCCATTTTTCTTGATACAAAAAAACGAAACCTTTTCAATTCTTTTTCTTGATACAAAAAAAAAACTTTTTCAATTCCTTTTTTCTTGATACAAAAAACAAAATCTTTTCTTGATACAAAAAAAACTAAACCTTTTCAATTCCCTTTTTTCTTTGATACAAAAAAGAAAAAAAATTTTCAATTCCTTTTTTCCTTTTTTCTTGATTCCAAAAAACGAAACTTTTTCAATCCTTTTTTTTCTGATACAAAAAACAAAATCTTTTTCAATTCCCTTTTTCTTGATTCAAAAACAACTTTTTTAAATCTCTTTTTCTAGACACAAAAAATAAAAGCTTTTCATTTCCTTTTTCTTGATACAAAAACAAAACCTTTTCACTCCCTTTTTCTTTGACACAAAAAACAAAAAACAAAACCTAATTCAATTCCCTTTTTCTTTGATAGAAAAACAAAACCTTTTCAAATCCCTTTTTCTGATACAAAAAACAAAATCTTTTCAATTCCCTTTTTCTTGATTCAAAAAACAAAATTTTTTAAATTTTTTTAAACCTTTTTCTAGACACAAAAAATAATAAAAGCTTTTTTCATTTCCCTTTTTCTGATACAAAAAAACAAAAACCTTTTTTCAATTCCCATTTTTTTCTTGACACAAAAAAAACGAAACCTTTCAATTCCCTTTTTCTTGATACAAAAAACAAAACCTTTTAAATCCCTTTTTCTTGATACAAAAAACAAAATCTTTTCAAATTCCCTTTTTTTCTTGATTCAAAAAAAAACAAAACCTTTTTTAAATCCCTTTTTTCTAGATACAAAAAAAAAATAAAGCTTTTCATTTCCCTTTTTCTTGATACAAAAAAACAAACCTTTTCACTCCTTCCCTTTTTTTCTTGACACAAAAAACAAAACCTTTTATATTCTATTTTTCTTGATAAGAAAAGAAAAACCTTCTCAATTTCCTTTCTTGATACAAAAAAACAAAACGTTTTCAATTTGCCCTTTTCTTGATACAAAAACAAAACCTTTTTTAATCCCTTTTTCTTGATACAAAAAACGAAACCTTTTCAATTCCCTTTTCCTTGATACAAAAAACAAAACCTTTTCACTTGCTTTTTTCTTGATACAAAAAACAAAACCTTTTCAATTCCCTTTTCTTGATACAAAAAACGAAACCTTTCAATTCCCTTTTTCTGATAGAAAAAAAAAAATTTTAAATTTTTCAATTCCCTTTTTCTTGATACAAAAAACAAAACCTTTGAATTCCATTTTCTTCATACAAAAAACCAAACCTTTTCAATTCCCCTTTTCTTGATACTAAAAAAACTTTTTAAATCGCTTTTTCTTGATACAAAAAACAAAACCTTTTTAATTCCCTTTTTCTTGATTAAAAAAACAAAACCAAAACCTTTTAATCAATCCCCTTTTCTTGGTACAAAAAACAATACCCTTTTTAAAATTCCTTTTTTTTGATAAAAAAACAACTTTTAACCTTTTACCTTTTTCTTGATACAAAAAACAAAACAAAACCTTTTTTTAATCCCTTTTTTTTCTTGATACAAAAACAAAACCTTTTCAATTCCCTTTTTCTTGATACAAAAAAAAAAACTTTTTAAATCCCTTTTTCTTGATACAAAAAACAGAATCTTTCAATTCCCTTTTTCTTGATTAAAAAAACAAAACTTTTTAAAATCCCTTTTTCTTGATACAAAAAACAAAAGCTTTTCATTTCCCTTTTTCTTGATACAAAAAACAAAAGCTTTTCATTTCCCTTTTTCTTGACACAAAAAACAAAACCTTTTCAATTCTATTTTTCTTGATAAGAAAACAAAACCTTTTCAATTTCCTTTTTCTTAATACAAAAATAAAACCTTTTTAATTCCCATTTTCTTGATACAAAAACAAACATTTTAACTTAATTTTTTCTTGATACAAAAAATAAAATCTTTTCAATTCCCTTTTTCTTGATACAAATAACAAAACCTTTTTCAATCCCTTTTTCTTGATACAAAAAACAAAACCTTTTTAAATCCCTTTTTCTTGATACAAAAAACAAAATATTTTCAATTCCCTTTTTCTTGATACAAAAAACAAAACTTTTTTAAATCCCTTTTTCTTGATACAAAAAACAAAAGCTTTTCATTTCCTTTTTTCTTGACACAAAAACAAACCTTTTCAATCCATTTTTCTTGATAAGAAAACAAAAACCTTTTCAATTTCCTTTTTCTTGATACAAAAATAAAAACCTTTTTAATTCCCTATTTTTATAAGAAAATAAAACCTTCTCAATTCCCTTTTTTCTTGATACAAAAAACAAAACGTTTTCAATTCCCTTTTTCTTGATACAAAAAACAAAACGTTTTCAATTTCCTTTTTCTTGATACAAAAAACAAAACCTTTTGAATTCCATTTTCTTCATACAAAAAACCAAACCTTTTCAAATTCCTTTTTCTTGATACAAAAAACAAAACCTTTTAACTTCCTTTTTTCTTGATACAAAAAACAAAATCTTTTCAATTCCCTTTTTCTTGATACAAAAAACAAAACCTTTTTCAATCCCTTTTTCTTGATACAAAAAACAAAACCCTTTTAAATACCTTTTTCTTGATAAAAAAAACAAAACCTTTTAACTTACCTTTTTCTTCATACAAAAAACAAAACCTTTTTTAATCCCTTTTTCTTGATACAAAAATCGAAACCTTTTCAATTCCCTTTTTCTTGATACCAAAAAAAAACTTTTTAAATCCCTTTTTCTTGATACAAAAAACAGAATATTTAAATCCCTTTTTCTTGATACAAAAAACAAAACGTTTTCATTTCCTTTTTCTTGACACAAAAAAACAAAACCTTTTTAATTTCCTTTTTCTTGATACAAAAATAAAAACCTTTTTAATTCCCTTTTTCTTTATACAAGAAACAAACCTTTTAACTTCCTTTTTTCTTGATACAAAAAAACAAAATCTTTTCAATTCCCTTTTTCTTGATACAAAATAACAAAACCTTTTTCAATCCCTTTTTCTTGATACAAAAAACAAAACCTTTTTAAATCCCTTTTTCTTGATATAAAAAAACAAATCTTTTTAAATCCCTTTTTCTTGATACAAAAAACAAAACCTTTTTTAATCCCTTTTTCTTTATACAAAAAACGAAACCTTTCAATTCCCCTTTCTTTTCTTGATACAAAACAAACTTTTTGAATTCCATTTTCTCATGCAAAAAACCAAACCTTTTTAAATTCCTTTTTCTTGATATAAAAAACAAAACCTTTTAACTTCCTTTTTTCTTGATACAAAAAACAAAACTTTTTCAATTCCCTTTTTCTTGATACATAAAAACAAAATCTTTTAAGTTTCCTTTTTCTTGATACAAAAAACAAAAGGTTTTCACTTCCCTTTTTCTTGATACAAAAAAAAAAAACTTTTCACTTCCCTTTTTCTTGATACAAAAAACAAAACCTTTTCAATTTCCTTTTTCTCGATACAAAAAAAAACTTTTAATTCCCTTTTTTTGACACAAAAAATAAAACCTTTTCAATTCCCTTTTTCTTGATACAAAAAAACAAAACCTTTCAATTCCCTTTTTCTTGATACAAAAAACAAAACCTTTTCAATTCCCTTTTTCTTGATACAAAAAACAAAACCTTTTCAATTCCCTTTTTCTTGATACAAAAAAAAAACTTTTTCAATTCCTTTTTTCTTGATACAAAAAACAAAACCTTTTTCAATTTCCTTTTTCTTGATACAAAAAACAAAACTTTTTCAATTCCCTTTTTCTTGATTCAAAAAAAAAAACTTTTTTAAATCCCTTTTTCTAGACACAAAAATAAAATCTTTTCAATTCCCTTTTTCTTGATACAAAAAACAAAACGTTTTCAATTCCCTTTTTCTTGACACAAAAACAAAACCTTTTCAATTCCCTTTTTCTCGTTACAAAAAAAAACCTTTCAATTCCCTTTTTCTTGATACAAAAAAACGAAACCTTTTCAATTCCCTTTTTCTTGATACAAAAAAAAAAACTTTTTTTCAATTCCTTTTTTCTTGATACAAAAAACAAAATCTTTTCAATTCAATTTTCTTGATACAAAAAACTAAACCTTTTCAATTCACTTTTTCTTGATACAAAAAAGAAAAATTTTCAATTCCTTTTTTCTTGATACAAAAAACAAAACTTTTTCAATTCCCTTTTTCTTGAGACAAAAAACAAAACTTTTTCAATCCTTTTTTTCTTGATACAAAAAACAAAATCTTTTCAATTCCCTTTTTCTTGATTCAAAAAACAACACTTTTTTAAATTCCTTTTCTAGACACAAAAATAAAAGCTTTTCATTTCCCTTTTTCTTGATACAAAAAACAAAACCTTTTCACATCCCTTTTTCTTGACACAAAAAACAAAACCTTTTCAATTCTATTTTTCTTGATAAGAAAAGAAAACCTTCTCAATTTCCTTTTTCTTGATACAAAAAACAAAACAAAACGTTTTCAATTCCCTTATTCTTGATACAAAAAACAAAACCTTTTTTAATCCCTTTTTCTTGATACAAAAAACGAAACCTTTTCAATTCCCTTTTTCTTGATACAAAAACGAAACCTTTTCAATTCCCTTTTTCTTGATACAAAAACAAAACCTTTTCAATTCCCTTTTTCTTGATACAAAAAACAAAACCTTTTCAATTCCCTTTTTCTTGATTAAAAAAACAAAACCTTTTAACTTCCTTTTTTCTTGATACAAAAAACAAAATCTCTTTTCAATTCCTTTTTTCTTGATACAAAATAACAAAACCTTTTTCAATCCCTTTTTCTCGATACAAAAAACAATACCTTTTTAAATCCCTTTTTCTTGATAAAAAAAACAAAACCTTTTAACTTACCTTTTTCTTGATACAAAAAACAAAACCTTTTTTAATCCCTTTTTCTTGATGCAAAAACGAAACCTTTTCAATTCCCTTTTTCTTGATACAAAAAAAACTTTTTAAATCCCTTTTTCTTGATACAAAAAACAGAATCTTTCAATTCCCTTTTTCTTGATTCAAAAAACAAAACTTTTTTAAATCTCTTTTTCTTGATACAAAAAACAAATGCTTTTCATTTCCCATTTTTCTTGCCACACAAAAAAACAAAAAACCTTTTAATTCCCATCCCATTTTCATTTTTCTTGATAAGAAAACAAAACCTTTCAATTTCCTTTTTCTTAAGACAAAAATAAAAACCTTTTTTTAATTTTCTTTTTCTTTGATACAAAAACAAACCTTTTAACTTCCTTTTTCTTGATAACAAAAAATAAAATCTTTTCAATTCCCTTTTTTCTTGATACAAAAATAACAAAAACCTTTTCCAATCCCTTTTTCTTGATACAAAAAACAAAACATTTTTAAATCCCTTTTCTTGATAGCATACAAAAAACAAAGCTTTTCATTTCCCTTTTTCTTGACACAAAAAAACAAAACCTTTTCAATTTCTTTTTGTTTTTCTTGATACAAAAAAAAGTTAAAATCCTTTTTAATTCCCTTTTTTTATAGAAAAGAAAACCTTCTCAATTCCCTTTTTTCTTGATACAAAAAACAAAACGTTTTCAATTCCCTTTTTCTTGATACAAAAAACAAAACGTTTTCAATTCCTTTTTCTTGATACAAAAAAACAAACCTTTTCAATTTCCTTTTTCTTGATATAAAAAAACAAAACCTTTTATCTTCCTTTTTTCTTGATATAAAAAACAAAATCTTTTCAATTCCCTTTTCTGATTACAAAATGAACAAAACCTTTTTTCAATTCCCTTTTTTTGATACCAAAAAACAAAGCCCGCCTTTTAAAATCCCTTTTTTCTTGATAAAAAAACAAACCTTTTAACGTTACCTTTTTTGCTTGATTGTCCAAAAACAAATACCTTTTTTAATTCCCTTTTTGCTTGATACAAAATCGAAACCCTTTCAATTCCCCTTTTTTTCTTGATTACAAAAAAAAAAAAAACTTTTGTCCCTTTTCCCTTTTCTTGATACAAAAAACAGAATGCTTTAAATCCCTTTTTTCTTGATTCAAAAAACAAAACTTTTTTGTTAAATCCCTTTTTCTTGATACAAAAAACAAAAGCTTTTCGTTCATTTCCTTTTTTCATTGGACACAAAAAAACAAAACCTTTTCAATTCCATTTTTCCTTGATACCAAAAATAAAATAACCTTTTTAATTTCCTTTTTATTTTCTTGATCAAAATAAAAAACCGAAACCTTTTCCCAATTCCCTTTTTCTTGATAAAAAAAAAAACTTTTAAATCCCTTTTTCTTGAATACAAAAAAACAGAATGTTTTAAATCCCTTTTTCTTGATACAAAAAACAAAACGTTTTCATTTCCTTTTTTCTTGACACAAAAAACAAAACCTTTTCAATTCCCTTTTTCTTGATACAAAAATAAAAACCTTTTTAATTCCCTTTTTCTTTATACAAGAAACAAACCTTTTAAATCCAATCCCTTTTTCTTGATACAAAAAACAACAAAATCTTTTTCAAATTCCCTTTTTCCTTGATACAAAATGCAACTCCCCCCCCCCTAAAACCTTTTTCAATTCCCTTTTCTTGATACAAAAAAAACCAAAACCAACTTTTTTAATTCCCTTTTTCTTTATTTACAAAAAACGAAACCTGTTTGTCAATTTCCTTTTTCTTGATACAAAAAAAAAAACTTTTTAAATCGCTTTTTCTTGATACAAAAAACAAAACCTTTTCAATTCCCTTTTTCTTGATACAAAAAAAGAATCTTTTTCACTTCCCTTTTCCTTGATTCAAAAAACAAAACCGTTTTAAATCCCTTTTTTTTAATACAAAAAACGAAACCTTTTCAATTCCCTTTTTCTTGATACAAAAAACAAACCTTTTCAATTCCCTTTTTCTTAATTTTCCTAATACAAAAACAAACCCTTTTCAATTCCCTTTTTCTTGATACAAAAAACAAATCCTTTTCAGTTCTCTATTTCTTGATACAAAAAACAAAACCATTTTAAATCCCTCGCTTAAGACGACAGAACTTGAGGACATTCTTCGATTAACTGTCATGATGATGAAAAAGAAGAATAAGCGAAGAGAAATAATTAATTATAAGTGATAAACTAATGACAAACGAACCATCAAGTTCATTTTTTTCTAATGCAGATGACTGTATAATTACGTCTTTTTTCCATTTTCTTAACATTTCTCTTATTCTTCACATAACCTTCCTACTTTTAAGAGCTGGTTCTGTTTCCAAGGGAAAAAATGGAGACATTGAGAAAGAGGGTGGGGATCTGTGGCGGTACAGTTCCCAGTAATAATTTACAGATCCACAAGTGGTGAGCTAGATCCACAACTAGCCACGCCATTAGACAGGAGAATTAAATGTGATCCAGGCCCAGTTTATAGTGGTGTCCCTTCGACAGTGATTGGTCTTATAGTAGTAGATCTAGGTCTAATCAACCTAGTCATTCAGTTAGACTGTAATGATCACATAGATCTCCATCTAATCAATACAGTATTTTTTTTTTTTTAATACAGGGTGTCCATAAGGTCCCACTACCATTACAAGTATTTATTGCTTGTAATGGTACTTAGCCCTTTCTCTGAAGTGAGATGGTCGTACATTAAATAAAGGGTCAGTCTATTTCACTTAGATATATCTTTCTTACTTCTGGAATCCCAGTGGAGTCCATATACTCTCAAAGGACAAGTGAATTAATAAACCAATTTATTCTGCTTTTATTCTCGGCTACGCGCGCCTACCCCCGCCCCCCCGAAAAAAAAATCTGTGGCAAAATTTGCAAGAGATTGGTTAGCCGCTACATTCCTGGAAAGATATAT
>NC_087214.1:64653297-64725797 GCF_015104395.2 Macrobrachium nipponense | reverse complement strand
TTTTTTAAAAGATATTATTGTAAAATATTAGACTTTTTGCGTTAGAAATTTTTTGGAGGTTAGACTTTTTTGAGTTAGATATTTTTTTAAGAATATAAAATTTTTATTGTTAAAGGTTAGATTTTTGAGATACTATTTTTTTAAATTTTAGACTATTTTTGAGCTAAACATTTCGTAACGGTTAGACTTTTTTGAGTATATGTTTTGAAGGTCAGACTTTTCGAGTTAAATATTTTTAAAATGTAAGACTTTTTGTGAATTGCATATTTCTAAGGTTAGACTTTTTTGTGGTAGACATTTTTTAAAAGTTATACTTTTTTTAGTTGGACACTTTTTAAAGGTTTAAATATACTTTTTTTAGATGGACACTTTTTAAAGGTTTAAATATACTTTTTTTGAGTCAGACATTTTTTATAAATTTCTAAAGGTTAGAATTTTTTTAGTTAGAAATTGTTTAAATGTTTGACTTTTTGAGTTAGAAATTTATTAAAGGTTTGATATTTTCTTATTTAAACATTTTTTTAAAGGTTAGACTTCTTTGAGTTAGAAATTTGTTGAAGGTTGCACATTTTTTTAGTACAAAACAATTTTTATAAGTTAGACATCTTTTTTAGTTTGAAACTTCTCTAATTTACTACTTACATTATATATATATATATATATATATAGATATATATATATATATATATATATATAATAGTTTCCTGGAACATGTAGAGTTGTTATTCTTGTGCTTTTGTTGATCAGAATCCTCCAAAACCTTGGTTTCATTCGTACTATAATATTTAGCAGAGATAAATATTATTGATTTTATTTTAGACTGTGTCATCACTTCCACTCTCTGTATTTCACATATATTATTTTGGAACTTAGAGTATTGCTCGTAATATTCATATATTGGCAATTAGAAGCTGAAGTTCGTTCGCCTGCCGTTTTCAACCGGTAAAGTATATTGAATACTTTGAATATGTATTAAGCCCTGTTAACTTTGGTTAGTCTGTCTCAGTTGTCAATCTTACAAAGGCTCCAAAAGGCGATACTGTTCTTTTCATTGTTATTTATTTCCCTCACAGTCATCCTATTCGACTGGGTGGTTTTTATAGTATGTTCCGGGTTGCATCCTGCCTCCTTGGAAGGAGTCCATCACTTTTCTCACTTATGTGCGCTGTTTCTAGTAGCACACTCTTCTTCTGCATGAGTCCTGGAGCTACTTCGGCATCTATAGTTTTCCCAGGATCCTTTTCAGGGATGTTGGGATCGCGTCTAGTGTCCCTATGATTATGGGTACAACTTCCTTCTTATTTCTGTTTTTAGGTATTATTATTATTATCATTATAAATGAAAATTATTAAGACTAGCAATTTACCAGTCATTACTAAATGCACATTCATCTGCTGCTTCATATAAGTGACTCGCTATTGTTTTTTTTTGTTTTTTTTTTACTATTACGTATGATAAATTCGTAAAGTAACTAAATCTACGGGCAAATCCCGCCCCCGTATCACGGGCAGAGCCAGCTCCGTTTCAGGGAATCCCTTCTCACCCCAACCTCCTTCGGAAGGGACGGAGGAGGTAGGTTGACACTTCATTATAAACCATCGTTTGGCCGTGATTGAATGACAGACGGACGGACGGGCAAACAGACAGACATTACGCCCATTATATAGTACTAGCAAACTGACCCATCTATGATGGGTGATAAAATACTGGTGCAGAAGTGAAAAATTTATATGTACTATTTGTTCAGCAATATTAAAATAAGGGCGATTTTTAAACATACCTACTACAGAACCTCTTTGTACACAATATTATCAGTTTGTCCACAACTTAATTTCAAGTTGGCAGAGTCAGTTGCTCTGCTCATCGTCACATACAGTTGGCCATGCGTGAACATGGGTGACGGCGGAAACACACCAACACGATCCAAAGTCTGGCCCTGCAACTTGTTTGCAGTGAATGAGAAGGCCAGGTTGATGGGAAACTGCCTGCGCTGTAACTGGAATGGAAACTGGTTGTCCGAAGGCATCAGAGGAATCCGGGGGATGAAAAGACGTTTGCCGGTGTGAGGGCCCGTTGCTATCACTGCTTCGATGACGTAGGAGTTTAGCTCCATAATGGTGTACCTCATTCCGTTGCAATGTCCATTGGCAGGATCGAAATTCCGAAGCAACATTACCGGGCAGTACTTCTTCAATGTTATTTTGTGCACTGGTAATCCCGATGGATTTAAGTTATTCAAAAAATCTTGCGAATATTGATGATAATTTTCATCTTCTATTGTGTCCGAGCTGAAATATTCGCGACTTTCTCCGGGGAAGTTGTACAGAAATTATGTATAAAAAATCGTAAAGTAACTAAGTCTACGGGAATAACCAGCCTCGTTTCAAGGCCAGAAACAGCTCCGTTTCAGGGAATCCCTTCTCACCCCCACCCCCTACAAAGGAGGAGGGGTAGGTTGGATGAAACCCCTTACAAACCATCTTAGGGGTCCCCACCATAACCCTGCCAAGTTTCATGCCCATCTGACCAGTCGTTTGGCCGTGATAGAATGAGAGACAGACAGACAGACATTACGTCCATTATAGTATGATAGTCCAGCGGTGTGAGGAACAAAGGACCTCTGGAACTCTGGAACTCTGGAACTCTGGGGACGAAGTTCGACAGAAACAACGTAATCAGTAAAGTAAATTTTTACAAAAACGATTGGAAGGAATTTTTCGTTTGTTTACAATTTATTATCAGATTTTAAGCCCTTTTTTTCCTACTCTTTTCACGGCATGACTCGATGGATGAAGCAACTAATTAAATATTCGTGGAATTTGATTTTGCGTTTATTTTATGCATTCTTAATGACTAGTTTTATGACTTTGAACCAATAACAATTATTAGTATTTATTTTAGTGTTCGCAAAATTTATTATTATTATTAGAGTTAGGGTCGTCATTATTATTACTCTTTAAGATTTTTAACTTATTGAAGAAGAAACCCACAAAATTACTGTGTATAACGTGTTTACTGATAAGTATTTACATTTTACATGTTGAGCAAAATAAAATGTAAATACTCATAAGTAAATACGTTATACACAGTAATTTTGTGGGTTTCTTTTTCAATCATCAGAAGAAAAAATTGAAAAAAGTTTTTGTTTGGTTTAACTTTATTCTTGTTTAACTTTATTCTTAATAACCTCTTCCTTTACACAAAGGAACACTTATAACTGTTGCTCTAAGTCCACACACACACACACACACACACACACACACACATGTATACCTTTGTCACTCACTCAGTTAGCCCACTGTCACAGGTGGAGATTAGTCTTAAATGAATCCTGTCATCTTCATTCAAACATATTTATAAAATAAAATTCAGCAAATTCATCGCCAAGTAAAAGTGTAACCTTTTAAAATATCTAACTCAAAGAAATGTATGACCTTTGAATAGTTTCTGATTCAAAAAGTCTAACTTTTAACAAATTTCTGACTCAAAAAAGATCTAACTTTTAAAACATTTGTTAAAAATTTTGTAACTCAAAAAAGTCGAACTTTTAAAAAAACTTCTAACTCAAAATATATCGAACCTTTACAAAATATCTAACTTAAAAAGTATAGCCTTTAAAAAATTATAAAAAGTCTAACCTTTCAAAAATGCTAACTTCAAAAAAGTCTAACCTTTAAAAAGTTTTTAACTCAAAAAAATATCTAACCTTTAAAAAAATTCTTGCTCAAAAAAGTCTAACTTTAAAAAAAATTCTAACTCAAAAAATGTGTAACTTATAAAATTTAAAACTCAAAAAAATTCTAACATTTAAAAAATTCCTAACTCAAAGAAGTGTGATCTTTATGAGATATTTTACTCAAATAAAGTCTATCTTTAGAAAATATTTTACTAAAAAAAAGTCTAACCTTTAAAATATTTAACTCACAAAAGTCAAACGGTAAAAAATATTTTACTCAAAAAGTGTCTAACCTTTAAAATATTTTACTCAAAAAGTGTCTAACCTTTAAAATATTTGACTAAAGAAAAAAAATCTATCTTTAGAAAATATTTTGCTAAAAAAATCTAACCTTTAAAATATACTCAAAAAATGTCTAACTTTAGAAAATATATTACTCAAAAAAAGTCTTGACCTATAACAAAAAATATCTAACTCAAGTAAATGTTTGTACAAACAACTCAAAAAGAAAAAAAAAATATATAGGCAAACTTCTAAGCACCAAGACCAGTAAAAAAAAAACCATGTCCTTCCAAAAAATTGTAAACAAAATTACAGAGAATCCATTTTCAGCAAATATAGACGCTGACTCGCCACTTTCAAAACAAAATGAGAACGCTGGCTACCAGATGTCTTCCGAGAATCGAATGCCCCTTGGCATACAAGGAAAACCCTGAGTAACCTTTTCCCTCATTAAAATGCAGTTATGTGAGGGAAAAAGGATACGAAGGATATTCTCAGAAGGAGGAGGAGGAGGAGGATATTTGGGTCGTTGAGGATGACTGTAAGTCCAGGCCCGAGGAGAAGGAGAAATAGGACAGGGAGGACATATTGGCTCCTTAATGAAAGAAAGGTATATAAGAAAGAGTTCGATGGACCAAAGGTGAAAGAGAGAGTCTTCCAAAGCTTTGTGGTTGAATAGTTTTTTTTTTTAATTTTGATATGTTACAAATATATTTTCATCGGGAAAGTTAATCGTACAGTATAGTATTTTATTGTTTAATATATATTTTCTGCAACAGATACTTATGAATTACTGCCTAGAAAACAATAAACCAAAGGTGCTTAACTGCCATTAAATACTTAAAATTACTTTTGGATAGTTTTACACCTCGGCAATGCAAACTTGCTATCTCTGCCTATGGGGTGATTGAACCAGTGTATATTCAGTGAGTAGATCTAACTTATAGGACATTTTATAAGTTGTCTTACAACAGCTCCTCTTCTTCACAGAAGAGCCCCACACTTCACTCTTCAGCAGACATGTGAAAATTAGTAAGTTGTTCTTTGTCCATTGTCTTACTATTTTACTATATCATTATACTATAATGGGCGTAATGTCTGTCTGTCTGTCTGTCTCTCATTCAATCACGGCCAAACGGCTGGTCAGATGGGCATGAAACTTGGCAGGGTTATGGTGGGGACCCCTAAGATGGTTTGTAATGGGGTTTCATCCAACCTAACCCCCTCCTTTGTAGGGGGTGGGGGTGAGAAGGGATTCCCTGAAACGGAGCTGTTTCTGGCCTTGAAACGAGGCTGGTTATTTCCATAGACTTAGTTACTTTACGATTTTTCATACATAATTTCTGTACAACCCGGAGAAAGTCGAGAATATTTCAGCTCGGACACAATAGAAGATGAAAATTATCATCAATATCCGCAAGATTTTTTGAATAACTTAAATCCATTGGGACTGCCAGTGCACAAAATAACGCTGAAGAAGTACTGCCCGGTAATGTTGCTTCGGAATTTCGATCCTGCCAATGGACATCGCAACGGAACGAGGTACACCGTTATGGAGCTAAACTCCCACATCATCGAAGCAGTGATAGCAACGGGCCCTCACACCGGCAAACGTCAGTTCATTCCCCGGATTCCTCTGATGCCTTCGGACAACCAGTTTCCGTTCCAGTTACAGCGCAGGCAGTTTCCCATCAACCTGGCCTTCTCATTCACTGCAAACAAGTCGCAGGGCCAGACTTTGGATCGTGTTGGTGTGTTTCTGCCGTCACCCATGTTCACGCATGGCCAACTGTATGTGACGATGAGCAGAGCATCTGACTCTGCCAACTTGAAATTAAGTTGTGGACAAACTGATAATATTGTGTACAAAGAGGTTCTGTAGTAGGTATGTATAAAAATTGCCCTTATTTTAATATTGCTGAACAAATAGTACATATAAATTTTTCACTTCTGCACCCGTATTTTATCACCCATCGTAGATGGGTCAGTTTGCTAGTATACTATAACGGACATTATGTCTGTCCATCCGTCTGTCATTCAATCACGGCCAAACGGCTGGTCCGATGAGCGTGAAACTTGGCAGGGTTATAGTGGGGACCCGTAAGATGGTTTACAATGGGGTTTCATCCTACCTCCTCGCCCCCTCCCTCCAAAGGGGGTGGCGATGAGAAGGGATTCCCTGAAACGGAGCCGGTTACGCCCGTAGACTGAGTTACTTTACGAATTTATCATACATAATTTCTGTATACATATGAATTATCTTTTGGAAAAGAATACAATAGGGTAAACATCAATGACATGATAGTTAAAAAAAAAACACACTAGCGAGTCACTTATATGAAGTGGCAGATGAATATGCATTTAGGAAGGATTGGTAAATTGCTAGTAGATGTAAGTTTAGAAAGAAAAGTATTAGAATAAAGAAAGAGGTGCCATCGAACGCCATTGCTCGATTGAAAACTTAGGCCAGGATGTTGATAACAAGTGTGAAGAGACAGGCTGGTTTCCAAGCCATTTGAATCCATTATTAAACCTGGCATGGACTGGCAGCTTTGCCCTTTTTTAAAGGAATGATGCTTTTAAAAGTGAGGAAACACAGAAGCAGGGTGAGAATTCCGAAGTTTAGCAGTAGAAGGACATAAACTGGAGGTTCTTTCCTTCGTTTGGATGACGTGACTGACTTTTAATTGTGGCAACAGATTCAGTAGTTAGTGATACGTTAGTTGTCACACTGGCTATTATTATTATAATTTTTTTTTTTTTTTTTTTTTTTTTTTGCTCTATCACAGTCCTCCAATTCGACTGGGTGGTATTTATAGTGTGGGGTTCCGGGTTGCATCCTGTCTCCTTAGGAGTCCATCACTTTTCTTACTATGTGCGCCGTTTCTAGGATCACACTCTTCTGCATGAGTCCTGGAGCTACTTCAGCCTCTAGTTTTTCTAGATTCCTTTTCAGGGATCTTGGGATCGTGCCTAGTGCTCCTATGATTATGGGTACAATTTCCACTGGCATATCCCATATCCTTCTTATTTCTATTTTCAGAGCTTGATACTTATCTATTTTTTCCCTTTCTTTCTCTTCAACTCTGGTGTCCCATGGTATTGCGACATCAATGAGTGATACTTTCTTCTTGACTTTGTCAATCAACGTCACGTCTGGTCTATTTGCACGTATCACCTTATCCGTTCTGATACCATAGTCCCAGAGGATCTTTGCCTGATCGTTTTCTATCACTCCCTCAGGTTGGTGCTCGTACCACTTATTACTGCAAGGTAGCTGATGTTTCTTGAACAGGCTCCAGTCTGGTCTATTTGCACGTATCACCTTATCCGTTCTGATACCATAGTCCCAGAGGATCTTTGCCTGATCGTTTTCTATCACTCCCTCAGGTTGGTGCTCGTACCACTTATTACTGCAAGGTAGCTGATGTTTCTTGAACAGGCTCCAGTGGAGGGCTTTTGCCACTGAATCATACCTCTTTTTGTACTGGTTCTGTGCAAGTGCCGGGCATTCGCTTGCCATGTGGTTTATGGTTTCATTTTTCGTATTGCACTTCCTACATATGGGAGAGATGTTATTTCCGTCTATCGTTCTTTGAACATATCTGGTTCTTAGGGTCTGATCTTGTGCCGCTGTTATCATTCCTTCAGTTTCCTTCTTTAGCTCTCCCCTCTGTAGCCATTGCCATGTGCCATCGCTGGCTAGTTCTTAAGTCTGTCTCATGTATTGTCCGTGCATTGGTTTGTTGTGCCAGTCCTCTGTTCTGTTTGTCATTCTCCTGTCTTTGTATATTTCTGGGTCTTCGTCTACTTTTATTAGTCCTTCTTCCCATGCACTCTTTAGCCACTCGTCTTCACTGGTTTTCAGATATTGCCCCAGTGCTCTGTTCTCGATGTTGACTCAGTCCTTTATACTTAGTAGCCCTCTCCCTCCTTCCTTTCGTGTTATGTATAGTCTGTCCGTATTTGCTCTTGGGTGTAGTGCTTTGTGTATTGTCATATGTTTCCTGGTTTTCTGATCTATGCTGCGGAGTTCTGCCTTCGTCCATTCCACTATTCCTGCGCTGTATCTGATTACTGGCACTACCCATGTGTTTATGGCTTTTATCATATTTCCGGCGTTGAGTTTTGACTTGAGTATCGCCTTGAGTCTCTGCATATATTCTTTCCTGATCGTGTCCTTCATCTCTTGGTGTTTTATATCCCCTCCTTCCATTATTCCCAGGTATTATTATTATTATTATTATTATTGTTGTTGTTGTTGTTGTTGTTGTTGTTTAAGGAGAAAAATAATGACCTTAACAACAGCTACAGCATATATTTTATTATTATTATTATTATTATTATTATTATTATTATTATTATTATTATTATTATTATTATTATTATTCTTTAAGCAGAAAAATAATGACCTTAACAGCAGCTACAGCATGAGATATTATTATTATTATTATTATTATTATTATTATTATTTTTTTTTTTTTTTTTTTTTGCTCTATCACAGTCCTCCAATTCGACTGGGTGGTATTTATAGTGTGGGGTTCCGGGTTGCATCCTGCCTCCTTAGGAGTCCATCACTTTTCTTACTATGTGTGCCGTTTCTAGGATCACACTCTTCTGCATGAGACCTGGAGCTACTTCAGCCTCTAGTTTTTCTAGATTCCTTTTCAGGGATCTTGGGATCGTGCCTAGTGCTCCTATGATTATGGGTACGATTTCCACTGGCATATCCCATATCCTTCTTATTTCTATTTTCAGATCTTGATACTTATTCCATTTTTTCCCTCCCTCTCTTTCTCTTCAACTCTGGTGTCCCATGGTATTGCGACATCAATGAGTGATACTTTCTTCTTGACTTTGTCAATCAACGTCACGTCTGGTCTTTTTGCACGTATCACCCTATCCGTTCTGATACCATAGTCCCAGAGGATCTTTGCCTGATCGTTTTCTATCACTCCCTCAGGTTGGTGCTCGTACCACTTATTACTGCAAGGTAGCTGATGTTTCTTGCACAGGCTCCAGTGGAGGGCTTTTGCCACTGAATCATGCCTCTTTTTGTACTGGTTCTGTGCAAGTGCCGGGCATTCACTTGCTATGTGGTTTATGGTTTCATTTTTCGTATTGCACTTCCTACATATGGGAGAGATGTTATTTCCGTCTATCGTACTTTGAACATATCTGGTTCTTAGGGCCTGATCTTGTGCCGCTGTTATCATTCCTTCAGTTTCCTTCTTTAGCTCTCCCCTCTGTAGCCATTGCCAATTGTCATCGCTGGCTAGTTCTTTAGTCTGTCTCATGTATTGTCCGTGCATTGGTTTGTTGTGCCAGTCCTCTGTTCTTTCTGTCTTTCTCCTGTCTCTGTATATTTCTGGGTCTTCGTCTACTTTTATTAGTCCTTCTTCCCATGCACTCTTTAGCCACTCGTCTTCACTGGTTTTCAGATATTGCCCCAGTGCTCTGTTTTCAATGTTGACGCAGTCCTCTATACTTAGTAGTCCTCTCCCTCCTTCCTTTCGTGTTATGTACAGTCTGTCCGTATTTGCTCTTGGGTGTAGTGCTTTGTGTATTGTCATTTGTTTCCTGGTTTTCTGATCTATGCTGCGGAGTTCTGCCTTCGTCCATTCCACTATTCCGCGCTGTATCTGATTACTGACACTGCCAAGTGTTTATGGCTTTTATCATGTTTCCGGCGTTGAGTTTTGACTTGAGTATCGCCTTGAGTCTCTGCATATATTCTTTCCTGATCGTGTCCTTCATCTCTTGGTGTTTTATATCTCCTCCTTCCATTATTCCCAGGTATTTGTATCCTGTCTCATCTATGTGTTTGATGTTGCTCCCATCTGGTAGCTTTATCCCTTCAGTTCTCGTTACTTTGCCTTTATGTATGTTGACTAAGGCGCATTTTTCTATTCCAAACTCCATTCTGATGTCCCCAGATACAATCCTTACAGTCTGGATTAGGGTATCTATTTCCTTGATGCTCTTACCATACAGCTTGATGTCGTCCATGAACATCAGATGGTTGATTTTATTGCCTCTTTTCTTGAGTTGGTACCCGGCATCCATCTTCTGTAGTACTTTTGTCATGGGAATCATGGCTACTACGAAGAGTAGTGGGGACAGTGAGTCGCCCTGGAAGATCCCTCTCCTGATATTAACCTCTGCTAGTCTTATTCCAGAGCTTGTAAGTATTGTATTCCAGTTGCGCATTGTATTTTTGAGGAAGCTGATGGTATTTTCCTCTGCCCCATATATTTTCAGGCATTCTATTAGCCATGTGTGTGGTATCATGTCGAAGGCTTTCTTATAGTCTATCCATGCCATGCTTAGGTTGGTTTTCCTTCTCCTACTGTTCTTCATTACCATTTTGTCTATCAGGAGCTGGTCTTTTGTGCCCCTACACTTCCTTCTGCAGCCTTTCTGTTGATAGGGGATGGTGTTTGTCTCCTCTAGGTAGTTGTATAGCCTTTCACTGATCATACCTGTTAGTAACTTCCACATTATTGGTAGGCAGGTGATAGGCCTGTAGTTACTGGCTATATTTCCCTTACTCTTGTCTTTTTGTACTAAGGATGTTCTTCCTGTGGTCATCCATTTGGGTGCTTGGTGATTTGAGATACAATGCTGGAGTTGTTCTGCTATTCGTGGGTGTAGGGCTTGAAGTTTTTGAGCCAGTATCCATGGACTTCATCGGGACCTGGGGCTTTCCAGTTTGGCATTTTCTTTAGTTGGTGTCTGACTGTGTCTGTCGTGATCTCTGTGAATCTTTGTTTTATTCTCCCTGTTTCTTCTTCCTTGACTTCCTGGAGCCATGTTGCATGTTTGTTGTGTGATACCGGATTGCTCCATATGTTTTCCCAGAGTCTCTTACTTGGTTCGGCTTCAGGAATTTCTGGGTGGTTGTCTTCCCCTCTTAGTTGGCTGTATAGTCTTTTCTGGTTGGTTCCGAATAGTTTGTTCTGTTGGTATCCCTTATTCCTGTTCATGTACCGTTGGATCTTGTGTGCTTTGGCCTTAAGCCTCTGTTTTACATCTTCTATTGTGTTGTTTAGTCCCCTCTCTTGTACTTTGTATTTCTCGTTGAGTTCCTCCCTTGTTTTCTTGCTTCTTAGCCTTTTTTCTGCCATCTCTTTCAGTTTACTCAAGTCAGATCTCATCACCATGATTTGCTTTTCCAGGCGCCTTTTCCAAGGAGGTTGCTTGTTTTGGTTTCTGTTGGGTTGGTTGTGACGGTGGTGTTGGTGTTCGAATCCCCATCAGTTCTGCTACTAATCTTGCTCCTGCATATGTCAAGTTATTTGTTTCTGTGATACTGGTGGTGTGTATTAGGCCCATTATTTCATTGACCTCACTTGTTTTCTCCCTTAATTTCTTGGTGTTGTAGGCTTTCATGGAGGGGATCTTTGTTCTCTCTGTATCTGGCTCCATCCATTGTCTAATCTTTTCTACCCATTCCGTCCTCTCTGTTGCTTCGTCGGTGTTTCTTCGTGTGTCGTTGTTTGATACTTCATCCTCCCTGTCGTCTTCTGTGGCATCGTCTCTCAGTTCGTCTTCGTGTAATTCGTTGTCGTGCGACATTTCCCTTTCCAGTTCTTCTCTTTCTGTTGGGGAGAGCCAGTTCTTTTTCTTTATGTTCCTTACTTGGTCTGCCAGCCTCTGCTCTGTTTGGGGGGTGTTATTCCTCTCATTCCAGATGTTGATCAATCTTCTTCTATATCCTCTCTCCGTCGGGTTGCTTCTGATGTAGCATCTCCATATTTCCTTATTTTCTTCTCTTGTCCATTTCTTCCTTTTTGCCTCTGTAGCTCCAATCTCAGGCTGTTGATTACTTTCGTTGTGGTGATCAGTTGCTGGATGACGACCTCCAAGTACCTGACCGTCTTCCCCTTCAATTGGGTTGAATACCTGGTTGCCGGACGAAGCTCCTCTGTTGCCAGAGGTTCCATTTACGTCGTTGTCGTTTATTCCTTCATTTCTTTCCATCATTGCTGAGTTTTGCTATTTAACCCATATTATTATTATTATTATTATTATTATTATTATTATTATTATTATTATTATTATTATTATTATTATTATTATTATTATTATTATTATTATTATTCTTTAAGCATAAAAATAATGACCTTAACATCAGCTACAACTTGAGATATTATTATTATTATTATTCTTATCATTATTATTATTATTATTATTATTATTATTATTATTATTATTATTATTATTATTATTATTATGACTTACCACTAGCTACAGCATCAGTTGTAGTAGTATAGTCGTGTTCTCCCTCCAGAGTGTTTCTGTGTCCGTTGATAATGATTGAAGAAATACTATGATATCTCCTTGCAGCTGTTGCCCCCGAATACTTTGGTTAGGGGGTAGGGGGTAGGGGGGGTCCGTCTTCTGAGGTCTAGGGGGCATTTTAAGGACTAATATGTCGCTTTTGCCCGTGTTGTTAAGGGAGGAGAAAGTGTCTCTTTTATTGGTTGTTAAGGGAGAAAATGTTTTTTCTCTTTTTTGTTAGTTATGTTGTTAAAGGAGAAATAGACGTCTCTTTGTTGTTAAGGGGTAAATAGAAATTCTGCTTGTTGTTAAGAGAGAACTTGTCTCGTATTTGTTAAGGGAAAAAGTGTATGCCCTTTGTTGTTAAGTGAGGAAGTGTCTTATTTGTTGTTAAGAGAGAAAGCGTCCCTTGTACTACTTGCTTTTTTTAAGGGAGAAGTTATCTCCTACTTTTTGTTAAGGGAGAAAGTGGCTTTCATTTGTTGTTAAGGGAGAGAGTGTCTCTGTTATTTATTGGTAAGGGAGTAAGTAACTCTCTAATTTGTTGTTAACGGGAGAAAGTAACTATTTTTATTTGTTGGTAAGGTGAAGGAAAGTCACCGTCTCTTTATTTATTGGTAAGGGTGAAAAAGTACCTCTCTTATTTTTGTTGTTAAGGGAGAAAGTAACCTCTCTTATTTGTTGTTAGGGAAGAAAGTAGTCCTCTCTTAATTTGTTGGTTGAGGGAGGAAAGTACCATCTCTTGTTTTTTTTTTTGGTTTTTTGGTACGAGAGAAAGTAACCTCTCTTATTTGTTTAGGAAAGGGAAAGAAAGTACCTCCTTTTTTTTGTTGGTGATGGGAGAAAGTACCTTTTCTTAATTGTTGGTAAAGGAGAAAGTACTTCTCTTATTTGTTGGTAAGGGAGAAAGTACCTCTCTTATTTGTTGATAACAGAGAAAGTACCTTTCTTATTTGTTGGTAAGGGAGAAAGTACCTCTCTCTTTTGTTGATAACAGAGAAAGTACCTCTCTCATTTGTTGGTAAGGGAGAAAGTACCCCTTTTTTGGTAAGGGAGAAAGTACCTCTCTTATTTGTTGGAAAGGGAGAAAGTACTTCTCTTATTTGTTGGTAAGGGAGAAAGTACCTCTCTTATTTGTTGGTATGGGAGAAAGTACCTCTCTTATTTGTTGGGCAAGGGGAGAAAGTAACCTCTTTCCTTTGTTGGTTGATAACCAGAGCAAAGTACCTCCTCTTTCTTTGTTGGTGGGGGAAAGGGGGTACCTCTTTTTGGGGGTATGGTAAAGTACTCTTTTTTTCTTTATATGTTGGGTAAATTAGGGAAAAGTCTTCTTTCTTAATTTGTTTTGGTAAAGGGAGAAAGTACCTTCTCTTTATTTTGTTGGATAAGGGCAAAAGTGAAAGTACCTTCTTATTTTGTTGGATAAGGAGGAAAGTACCTTTCTTTTCTCTTTTGTTGAGTAAGGGAGAGGAAAAGTACCTCTCTCATTTTAGTTGTAAGGGAGAAAGTAACCTCTTTTTTGTACGGAGAAAGTAACCCTCTCTTTTTGTCGGTAAGGAGAAAGTTTACTTCTCTTATTTGTTGGTAAGGTAGAAAGTACCTCTTTGTTTTTTTTGTAACGGAGAAAGTTACCTCTTCTATTGTCGGTAGGGAGAAAGTACTTCTCTTATTTGTTGGTAAGGGAGAAGTTACCTCTCTATTTGGTTGGTAAGGGAGAAAGTACCGTTGTATTATTTGTTGGTAAGGTGAGAAAGTACCCTCTTCTTTTTGTTGATTAACAGAGAAAGTTACCTCTCTTTATTTATTGGAAAGAGGAGAAAGTACCTCTCTTATTTGTTGGTAAGGGAGAAAGTACCTCTCTTATTTTTGGTAAAGGAGAAAGTACCTCTCTTATTTGTTGGTAAGGGAGAAAGTACCTCTCTTATTTGTTGGTAAGGGAGAAAGTACCTCTCTTATTTGTTGGTAAAGGAGAAAGTACCTCTCTATTTGTTGGTAAGGGAGAAGACCTCTCTTATTTTTGGTAAGCGGAGAAGTACCTATCTTATTTGTTTGGTAAGGGAGAAAGTACACTCTCATTTATTGTCAATGGAAGAAAGTACCTCTCTTATTTATTGGTAGGGAGAAAGTACCTCTCTTATTTATTGGTAAGGGAGAAAGCACCTCTCTTATTTGTTGGTAAGGGAGATAGTACCTTTCTTATTTGTTGGGTAGGGAGATAAAGTACCTCTCATTATTTGTTGGTAATGGGAAGAAAAGTACACTCTCATTGGTAAGAGAAAAGAAATTACCTCTCTTATTTATTGGTAAGGGAGAAATTACCTCTTATTTATTGGTAAAGGAGAAAGTACCTCTCTCATTTGTTGGTAAGGGAGAAAGTACCTCTGTTATTTGTTGGTAAGGGAGAAAGTACCTCGGTCATTTGTTGATAACAGAGAAAGTACCTCTCATATTTGTTAATAAAAGAGAAAGTACCTATCTTATTTGTTGATAACAAAGAAAGTACCTCCCTTATTTGTTGGTAAGGAAGAAAGTACCTCTCTTATTTGTTGGTAGGGGAGAAAGTACCTCTCTTATTTGTTGGTAAGGGAGAAAGTACCTTTCTTATTTCTTGGTAAGGGAGAAAGTGCCTATTTTTTTGTTGGTAAGGGAAAAAGTACCTTTCTTATTTGTTGGTAAGGGAGAAAGTACCTTTTCTTTATTTTGTTGGTTATGGCGAAAGAAAGGTACTTTCGTTGGATATTGGTTAAGGGAGAAAGTACCTCTATTTATTGGTAAGGGAGAAAGTACCTCTTTATTTATTGGTGGTAAGGGAGAAGTGAACCTCTCTTATTATTGGAAAGGTAAGTTTGGAGAAGTACCTCTCTTAGGTTTGTTGGTGGGAGAAAGTACCTCTTCTTATTGCGAAAGTAAGAAGGGAAAGTACATCTTCTTTTGTTGGTAGGGGAGGAAAGTTTACCTTCTGGTAATTTTTTCCGTTTAGAGAAAGTATCCTCTATTTTTTGGAAGGATAAAGTTTAACCTTATTTTTGGTTAAGGAGAAAGGTAACCTCTTTTATTTTTTGGTAAGAGAAAGTACCGCCTTTATTTATTGGTAAGGAGGGAAAGTACCTCTTATTTATTGGTAAGGGAGAAGAAATACCTCTCTTATTTGTTGGTAAGGGAAATTTAAAGTTACCTCTCTTATTTTAATTGGTAAGGGAGAAAGTACCTCTCTTATTGTTGGTGAGGGAGAAAGTAACCTCTTCTTATTTTATTGGTAAGGGAGAAAGTAAACCTCTTTAATTTGTGGTATGGAAGGGAAAGTACCTCTCTTATTTTTTTTGGTAAGAGAAAGTACCTCTTTTATTTTTGGTAGAGAAAGTCTCTTTTATTTTTTGGTACTAGGAGAAAGTAGTACCTCTGTTATTTATTGTAAGGGAGGACCTCCTTTATTTATTGGTAAGGGAGAAAGTACCTCTCTTATTTGTTGGTGAGGGAAAAGTACCTCTCTTATTTGTTGGTAAGGGAGAAAGTACCTCTCTCATTTGTTGGTAAGGGAGAAAGTACCTCTCTTATTTGTTGGTAAGGGAGAAAGTACCTCTCTTATTTGTTGGTAAGGGAGAAAGTACCTCTCTTATTTATTGGTAAGGGAGAAAGTACCTCTCTCATTTGTTGGTAAGGAGAAAGTACCTCTCTTATTTGTTGGTGAGGGAGAAAGTACCTCTCTTATTTATTGGTAAGGGAGAAAGTACCTCTCTTATTTGTTGGTAATGGAGAAAGTACCTCTCTTATTTTTTGGTAAGGAGAAAGTACCTCTTTTATTTTTTGGTAAGGAGAAAGTACCTCTCTTATTTATTGGTAAAGGAGAAAGTACCTCTTATTTATTGGTAAGGGAGAAAGTACCTCTCTTATTTGTTGGTAAGGGAGAAAGTACCTCTCTTATTTATTGGTAAGGGAGAAAGTACCTCTCTCATTTGTTGGTAAGGGAGAAAGTACCTCTCTTATTTGTTGGTAGGGAGAAAGTACCTCTCTTATTTATTGGTAAGGGAGAAAGTACCTCTCTTATTTGTTGGTAATGGAGAAAGTACCTCTCTTATTTTTTGGTAAGGAGAAAGTACCTCTTTTATTTTTTGGTAAGGAGAAAGTACCTCTCTTATTTTTTGGTAAGGATAAAGTACGTCTGTTATTTATTGGTAAGGGAGAAAGTACCTCTTATTTATTGGTAAGGGAGAAAGTACCTCTCTTATTTGTTGGTGAGGGAAAAAGTACCTCTCTTATTTGTTGGTAAGGGAGAAAGTTAAATCTTAGTTTTACCAGACCACTGAGCTGATTAACAGCTCTCCTAGGGCTGCCCGAAGGATTAGATATTTTACGTGACTAGGAATCAATTGATTACCTAGCAACGGGACCTACAGCTTATTGTGGGATCCGAACCACATTATATCGAGAAAGGTATTTCTATCACCAGAAATAAATTCCTCTGGTTCCGCGTTGGCCTGGTAAGGGAGAAAGTACCTCTCTCATTTGTTGGTAAGGGAGAAAGTACCTCTCTTATTTATTGGTAAGGGAGAAAGTACCTCTCTTATTTGTTGGTAAGTTAGAAAGTACCTCTCTTATTTGTTTTTTAACGGAGAAAGTACCTTTCTTATTTGTTGGTAAGGGAGAAAGTACCTCTCTCTTATGTTGGTAAGGAAGAAAGTACCTCTCTTATTTATTGGTAATGGAGAAAATACCTCTCTTATTTATTGGTTAGGGAGAAAGTACCTCCCTTATTTGTTGGTAAGGAAGAAAGTACCTCTCTTATTTTTTGGTAAGGGAGAAAGTACCTCTCTTATTTATTGGTAAGGAAGAAAGTACCTCTCTTATTTATTGGGAAGGGAGAAAGTACCTCTCTTATTTGTTGGTAAGGAGAAAGTACCTCTCTTATTTATTGGTAAGGGGGGAAGTACCTATCTTATTTTTTGGTAAGGGAGAAAGTACCTATCTTATTTATTGGTAAGGGAGAAAGTACCTATCTTATCTATTGGTAAGGAAGAAAGTACCACTCTTATTTATTGGTAAGGGAGAAAGTACCTCCCTTATTTGTTATAAGGGAGAAAGTACTCTATTTATTGGTAAGGGGAAAGTACCTATCTTATTTATTGATAAGGAAGAAAGTACCTCTCTTATTAGTTAGTAAGGAGAAAGTACCTCTCTTATTTATTGGTAAGGGGGAAAGTACCTCTCTTATTTGTTGGTAAGGGAGAAAGTACCTCTCTCTTTTTTGTAAGGGAGAAAGTACCTCTCTTATTTATTGTTAACAGAGAAAGTACCTCTGTTATTTGTTGGTAAGCGAGAAAGTGTCCCTTTTACTTGTTAAGGGAGAAAATATCTGATGCTGTTGATAAGTGAGAAGGTTCTTTTTGTTGTGAGAGAAACTCTCTTCTATCTTCAAGGACGCGATTGTTTCTCTGACTTGTTAAAGGTGAAAGTGTAGTGTCTCTCTCCCCGTCAAATGCCCTAGGACAGACAAACGCAGTCTAAGCTGACAGGCAGCAGAGAGGTCAGCCAGACGAACATTTTTTAAACAGCTGAAACACAAACATTCTGAATTCTAGAAGTCGAATGAAAAAACGTCACAAATAAACTTTTGACACAATCTAGCACATCTAGAGGTAAGGCAAACAATGCACAACGTCCATACAAAGCACAAACGTTTGCAGATACAAACGCATTGACAAACAGTTGATCAGACAACACACAATGTCGCGTACAAACCCTCATGAACAAACGCCCCCGACTCACGAGCTAAGTAGGAGTTGTTAAAGAACTTTGAGTGTATTTGTGAGAACAAGTACGTTGTCCCAACAAGTGACACGGTATAATTCACAACATTGCAATTCTGTACTGACTGAAGCAAGCAACATAAAACTGACAAAAGCAGAATAGAGACACAGTGCATTGATCTACTACTAAGTTAGCAGAGGGAAAAAAGCAAAAAAAAATAAAGACAGTTCACTGAAACAAATAAACACAAACTTACCTACTGAAACAAAGAAACAAACAAAGATTAGAGATAGTACATGCTCGGTCAATGCAAAAACAAACAAAAGCAAAGAAACAAACAAAGAGTAGAGACATTACATGCCCGGCCAAAACGAAAACAGACAAAACAAAAACCAAGGAACAAACAAAGAATAAAGACTGCACATGCCCACCCAAAACGAAAAAAAAAGAAACAAACAAAGGGTAAAGACAGTACTACATGCCCACCCTAACGAAAACAAACAAAGAAAGATCCTCTCGCGGTTTTTTTGTTTGTGTCGAGAGCGACAGTGTCTGTAATGGTGTCTAATGCTTGTCGTCAGGGGAAATGGATCAAACAAGGGAGACGACACAAACAAACAAACAAACAAGACGAACTTGCACAAACCGCAGTACTGAGAAAAGCCGTGTTAGACTTCATCATCGTCGTCGAGACGTACTTTCCCGAGAAGAAGGAGAAAGGAAGAAGTAGGTGAAGAAGAAGAAAAAGAAAGTGATGATGAAGAAAGGAAGAAGAAGAAGAAGAAAGAAAGAAACGAGGAAAGAATGAGAGAAAGTGGTGAGAAGAAGAAGAGAGATGAGAGAGTCCAAGAGAGAGAAAGGAAAGGAGAAAGAGAGATGCAAAAGCGAGGACAGTGCAGAAGAAAAATTTTTGGAAAGAGAGACAGAGAGAAAAGAAAGAGGAAGGAGGGGGAAAGGGGGGGGGGGAAGAGAAAAGGCAAAGAGGAGATGAGGGAAGGAAGAGAGAGAGAGAGAGAGAGACGGGGAGGTGAGAGGGAAAGGTAGAGAAAGGTAGATAACTGAGAAAAACAGACTGAGTTTGGGAACGAAAGTAAGAGAAATCAATTAACGTAAGAAGCGGGGAATAAGAGAAAACACGAAAGGAGAGGAGAAAGCGACAGGGAAAAAAGAATGAAATGGGGCAATGATAAAAAGTAAACAGAAAAATGAATACGAAAACATAAATAAGAATCAAGAGAAAACAGTGACACAAACAAATGAAAGAAAAATTGAGAGATTTGTGACGACTTCTGATAATAATAATAATAATAATAATAATAGTAATAATAATAAATAATAATAATATCTACCATTATCATTACTACCAGTGGTCGAAGGACTCTGTTTTTATGCTATTGTTGCTTTAAAGGGTCACCGAGTCTTTTTACTATTACTACTCCATCAAGTAGCAGGATAATACCATCACTACTACAATCAGAATATTACCATCACTACTACTATTATGTCAGCACAAAGTAGCTAGCACACAAGTCCCACTACAACAACTCCAGAATTCACAACCCACAACAGGAGGAGGTCATGGCTGCCGTGAATGAAGAGAGGTCGCACCCACGTAACTGCTGTGAGTGACTTGAGACTACTGTTATATGACCACCGGGAAGGGCGCCTACTACCACTACTACTAATACTGCTACTGCTACTACTACTGCCGCCTTCGAGTGTCTGTGTGTGTGTGTGTTCGACGTGAGCCAAACGGCAAGTGATGATTCCTGCCTGGAGGAGGTGCACCTCCTCATGCCTCCTTCTGCCAAGACGGATTCGTGGGTGGGTGGGTCCGTCCGTCCGTCGGAACAGGTGGCATGTGTCACACACCTGCATCCTCTGCCACCGATACTGCAGCAGCAGGGTCAGGAAGGTCTCCGGTCCGGCAGCAGAGGTCTTCGGGAGGAGCCAGTGCCATGCCAAGGCCCTACTCCTCCTCCCCCTCCTCCTCCCACCGAGGAGGGGAAGGGGAATGGGGGGAGGGGGTTTGCTGACTGGCCAATCGCGCCCTGGAGACTCTTCGACACGACTTTCGAGCCAATGGTGTGGAAGCCGAGCGTCCGAAGGTCGTGGGAGATTGGTAGCAGAGGAGAGTGGCCCCGCCTTCCCCAGACGAGTCGGAACGTATAAAAGTGTGGAGATCGGCGCCCGGTAGATAGACTTGTATCCTCACGCGTACCGTAAGGAAGACCTGTGTGACTCTTGAAAACTGGTTACTCGCAGAGATAGAGAGAGAGAGAGACGCACTCACCTAACGAGAGAAGGAAGGAAGGAGCAGGACTCCTAAACACACACACCTTCGCATTTTTATCACACCTCAGTGCAACGAAATCCAGGATGAAGAGCAGTCGAGTCGTCTTCCTCCTGACGCTCGGTGTCGTCGCCTGGGCAGTCGCGTCCGAAGCCTCGCCCCTCGACTACAAACACATCTACGACGACGACGATTACGTCGCCGAGGAGGAGGAAGGGGAGGAGGTGGACGGGGAAGAACAGCCCCCTGAAGAAGGAGAGCTCGGCAGCAGCCCTCTGCAAGAGCAGCCCCTCGCCCCTCCCGAACAGTCCCCGCCGTTGCCCTTCAAGGAAGAAGAAGAATATTACGGGGAAGAGGGCGAAGAAGAGTATAGAGACCGAGAGTTCGGACGAAGTGTTTACGATAAGGTCACGCCCCCTACTAGACCTTCCCCTACCCATGACCCACTGGACGAGTAAGTACTGACATCATCATGTTATTTTGTCGATTGTTTTTGTTTGCTTGCCTCTCTCTGTCTCTCTCTCTCTCTCTTTCTCGTTAATTAATGTTGTTTCAGTTTTGAGTGAGTTCTCTCTCTCTCTCTCTCTCTCTCTCTCTCCTCTCTCTCTCTCTCTCTCGCTTCGTGGCGAATTTAGTTTGTTTGTTGAAATCTCTCACACCATTCATAATTATGTCTCAAAGGTCTAAACGGTGGCTCTGTAGTCTAAAATATCTTTAGCCTTAAAATGAGTATACTATACTCAGCTGTGCATGCTTAGCAAAACGCAAAGAATTATGTATTTGGTGTTGCATTATACTTGTATAAAATGCCCATTCACGTGTTGTACTGGTACATGCATGCATCTGGTAGTTCCTGAATTCACATTATATACATACACATTCACATCATACATACATAATCGTCACTGTATATTATTATTTGTTCCCTTCTCGAAGAGAATATAAAGGGTAAAGCATTACGGAAGTAATGATCTATTAGGAGTAAGATATGTAACAAATAAAATTGAAATTAATGAAATACTCACAAGAGGATGAAGACATTGGGTTAAAAGTAGTGGTTACAATTTATTTTACTACTTTCCTAAGTAAGTTTATAATATATATATATAGTATATATATATATATATATATATATGTGTGTGTGTGTGTGTACTATATTTATATATATATATATATATATATATATATATATATATATATATATATATGATGTTAAAAATGGGCAGATTATAGTTTTAATTTTTTTGGCCGCAATTGGAAATTATATATTTCCCGACATATACGTTATGTTCACTTTTCGATTGTTTTTATTTTCAAGTTCATTCGGTTGCATAATAATTTTTATTTTTCGGTACAGTTTTGTTCGAAATTTGTTGTTTTCAGTCATATCCGTTTCATCATTTTAATCCTTTTAAGTTTTCGTTGCACTTTTTCGAAAATTGTCGTTTTTCAATCATATCTGTTTCATCATTTTAATCCTTTTTTCGTTGCATTTTTTTCGAAATTTGTTGTCTTCTGTCATATTTGTTTCATCATTTTTCCAAAATCAGTTCCCACGTAGCGTTTTGCTAAAAGTCATTAAAAAAATTGGCTAAAATAGGCCGATAAATTTAAATTAAAAAAAAAAAGCAGTATAAAAAATAATTCATTATTGATCAATAATTTTTGGGAGTTTTGCGCTAATTTTGATATCTGATTTTATATGAAAAATAATTTCAAAAACTGCCAAGAAATAGGGCAATGAATGTAACATAAAAAGTGTTGAAAAATAAAAGGAAAAAAAATTAATACGCATTTTTTATCAATTTCTGCCAATCTTTTCCCATGTAGCTTTGGTTCATATTAGAAAGGAATTCAATCGTCTTCCGAGTCAATTACCACCGAGATTTTCGCGCGCGCGAATATTAATAAAAGAATAAACAAATGGAGGCCAACTGTAACGACAGAACTCATCGTAATCATATAGGGGTTTCCCGCCACACCATTTACCAATTGCGAGTTTCTTAGTACTAAAGTGTAGTCTTCATAGGTTTTCGGCGAATTCCAACCCCATTCCGCGTCTGGCTCTCTCTCTCTCTCTCTCTCTCTCTCTCTCCTCTCTATCTCGCTCTCTCTCTCTCCTTTTTCCCCTCTCTCTCTCTCTCTCTCTCTCTCTCTCTCGTCAGATTAATTCCAGCTCATTAGCTGAGGCCTACTACACTATACCTTTCATCGCCCTGAGAATTGGGGTGCGTCCAGGGCCTCCCTAAAATGTCTTTTTTTTTCCTATTTTGAAAATCACCAACACTTGGATAGTAAAAAAAATACAAACCATCAGTATGGCAGCACTCAACCTTCTCAAAAATCGACAACACTATACTAGGCGAGGTTGGCCTGAAAGAAAACAAAAAAAAATACAAACCATTCATATGGCAGCACTCAGCCTTCTCAAAAAGAAAAAAGAAAAAGTTGTGCCGTGTACTATACACGTTTCGAACGCGGTTGGGAACAAATATATAAACCGTCCGTATGGCAACACTCGTCGATGGGGGAGGTGATGGCAGGGGAGAGGAGGGAGGGAGGGAGACCCGATGCACATTCTTGACTGAGCTCAATGTTACGACACAACCCCGAATTATGACGCTTACCACCACTGGGGCGTATTGTGACATGTTTGCAACGCCCGTCACTGTCAGCTCGAAGCAAAACAAAGATGTTTGTTTGTTTTCAGTTTTTTTTTTTTTCTTTTTTTATTGTAAGGATTGTTTTTTTAATATGTTTTTGCTTGCGTTGAGGAAAGCAGGACATGAATGGAGAGTGTGAGTGTGTGTCGCCATGGCGATACTATCTCTCTCTCTCTCTCTCTCTCTCTCTCTCTCTCTCTCTCTCTCTCTCTCTCTCTCTCTTCTGCAAAACTTTCCCTCTCCTACGCTACATTCCTCTCCTTCCCCCCTCCACCCTCTCTCCCTCTCTCTCTCCTGTAAAACTTTCTCACTTGTAAAACTCTCTCTCTCTCTCTCTCTCTCTCTCTCTCTCTCTCTCTCTTCTCTCTCTCTCTCTCTCTGTCAAAACTTTCTCTCTCCTCTTCTCCCTCTTCTTTATCCCTCTCCTGCTCTCTCCCTCTCTCTCTCTCTCTCTCTCTCTCTCTCTCTCTCTCTCTCCAAGTTGAACGAAATTCCTGAGAAGTATAGAATCTATTGTAAGTTCATCTTAGCCATTTTGCTAAGCCATGTGACGAAACGTGTGTGTTTGGAGTGTGTGTGGACTTGGGGTAGGGGGGGGAGGAGAGCGATGGGGAAGTGGTTAGTGGAGGGTGGATGGGAAGGGGGTTATGAGAGCAGGCCAAAGAAGGATCTCCCCCCCCCCCCTCCTCCCCTCTCGCCTTACAGCATATTCTAGAATTTTATCCTTGTTGGAGACTACCTCTCTCTCTCTCTCTCTTATTCTTTTCCATTCTTAAATCTCCACCTCTCTCTCTCTCTCTCTCTCTCTCTCTCTCTCTCTCTCTCTCTCTCTCTAGTAAAATTGTTCATTTTTCCCATATGATTCACTATGAAGAAACTTGCCGGATTTATTAAACAAAATATCCAATAGCATTAACGTAGAGAAGTCGCCAAGCGAGAATCACTATGAATATCCCAGAGGATTTTTAACCATCATATATTCAAGACATATTCGTCTCCCTTTTGATATGCGATTTATTTTAAGTATACAATTTTTAAACAGAATTCAGTCAGTCAGACAGGTGAGTGAATGATTTCTACAACGGTAATTTTGGATAAATTCTCTCACTTTCATTTTTAATAATTTCCTCAGCTTGAATTCCATATTATACCTCGACTGTCAGCGGGACAGCAGCAGCTCGTACTTTGTTTCAGAGAGAGAGAGAGAGAGAGAGAGAGAGAGAGAGAGAGAGAGAGAGAGAGAGAGCAATAAACGGAATCAGTCAAAACCTAAGATCAACAGTTACGATTGAGCTTAATCGTAAACTGTAAGCAAATGAAACATGACAGTCACTGTCATCTCCTCTTCCAGTGAGGTCCCTGGATCTTCTGGAAACTTATGATGAGATACAAACGGAAGAGTCTGGCAGTTGGTAACAGGCACCAAGTACAGTATATAATGGCAGGCGACGATGATGATATATCGTCGATAGAATATACAAATAGCTTTCAAAGCCTTTTGTTGCTAAGCATTGCATGTATTTGTTTGTATTTTGACAGGGCTGCGTGTAGAGAGAGAGAGAGAGAGATATTTTTTTTTTTCAGCTTCTCAAACAAACACGTAAGGCCTCAAATTCTACATTTATTACCAGGGCTTTGATTATCAACGGGATGACTTATGGAGCCGATATCGTACCTCTCTCTCTCTCTCTCTCTCTCCCTATACATATATACATAGCAGATGAGGGGGACTATAAAACGCCGCATCTCGTGACCTAAAACCAACCAAATGACTTGGGGTGATGACTCGGTTTCGTCACCTCACTCGGGCTGACAACGCCAAGCCGCTGCTATCTCTATCTATCTACTCTCTACTATCTGTCTGTCTCCCAGGGGCGCTGGTCAGCAATGTGGAACCTGGTTTTACGGTTGTTTTCCATAAGAGTGAGTCTTTTTTTTTTAGCCAAAGGATGTTTTCTATAAGACCAAGTCTTCTAGAAGAATGTGTCTTACGCTAGAGAAGTGTATTTCGATAAAACTGAGTCTTTATCTGCCCGAGGATGTTTGCTATAAGATTAAGTCTTCTACTAGAGGAAGTCTGGTTTGTATAAGGATGCGTCTTATGCAAAAGACAGTCTCTTCTATAAGAATGTCTCTTATGCTAAAGAAAGTCTCTTCTATAAGAATGTCTCTTAAAGAGATTCATCGTCTATGTGGCAGCAAAAGAAGATCTGCAAAAAAAAAAAAAAAAAAAAGATTACGCATAAACAGAACCTCTTATGGTCTGTATCCTCTATAGAGCGCGTCGGATTCTTAATTTATTTTTTTCGTGCTTTTTTTCCCTCCGCCCTCAGATCTTAAAAACCTACTGAGGCTAGAGGGCTGCAAATCGGCATGTCGGTAGTCCCTCCTCTAGTCATCAAACCTACCAAATTGCAGCCCTCTAGCCTCAGTGGTATTTACTTTATTTAAGGTTAAAGTTATAGAGCCATGATCGTGCTTCTGGCAGCGACATATAGAACTGGCCACCGTAAGAGATATTCTGTTTTCGGTGGTCTTGATTATGATGCGGTGTAGCGGCTGTACAGAAAATGCGATTGCGCCGGAGGAACTCTAGCCGCAATCAACAGGGCCTCCTCAGGACCTCATCTGAGACTATTCATCAGTTCGCAGTATATATATATATATATATATATATATATATATATATATATATATATATATATTATATATAAACATATACATATATATATATATATATATATATATATATATATATATATATTATTGCCTTCTACTTTCCTTTTGCCAGACGTTCAGACATCTTCAGTTGGTCCGGGATCCGTCTTACACAGGTTGCGATAACTTGTAGATAGAGTTGGTTAGCAATAAATAAAAAAAAAAAAAAGAAACACTTGTTGCGTACTGGCTGAATGTCTTTTCGGTTTTGTTTAGCTGCCTTCGTTGTGTATTTTGATCAAGTCATTTCAGAAGCCGGTTAAGACGTCATATAAACACGTACATCTATATATATATATATATATATATCTATATATATATATATATAGATTATATATATATATATATATATATATATATGCACGTACAGCAACAATAACCATCCCAAGTCAAAGTTTTGCCTTCACATGTTGATCCTGTATCACATTCCACTAGCAATTTAGTTCGGTATCTTTCTTCTTCTTCTTCTTTCTTCTTCTTTTTCTTTGCTTTCTTGCTTGCTGTTGCTGCTGCTGTACGCCTTCGTCATAGCTGTCAGCCCCTCACCACCCCCTCCCTCCTCACCCATCCCCCCAAACAAACCTCCCCCCCCCTCCCTTGGCCTCTTGTGGAAGGGAGCGAGAGAGAGAGAGAGAGAATGCGCAATGCGAGCGGATTTTTCTTTTTCTGGTCTCAGTCACAACAGTCGTTCAGAACGCTGTTCTTTTGTTTTTGTTTTGTTTTTTTTTCTTCTTCGTCATCTCGTCTGTCTGTCTGTCTTCATGTAATCTGTACCCCCACCCTAAGTCTTGTTGTAGATTCGTGGATATACACTCTCCCTCTGTGTGTGTGTGTGTGTGTGTGTGTGTGTAATGTGGTTTGACAAGGCGTGCGTGGTGGTGCGTCCCTCTGTAAGTTGTGCGCGAGATAAGATGATCATGTAGTTAGGGAATGTTGAAAGCATTCACGTCCAACTCACTGTTTGAAGAAGTGGAGGAGAAGGAGGTGGTTTCGTGGCCTGAAAGGCACGTGGAAATCGCATAGCCTACCCTGCCGTGTCTCTCTTGCCCCATTGCCCGTGCCCCGTCACTCCTCAGCAATTCCGTCTATTTGTTTCGACTTTCAGTGGGCCCGTGTTTTGCTTGATCTTGATTTTTGTTTGTTTTTTGGTTTTTTGGTTTTGGTTTAAGTGGGTGAGTAAGGAAGGGGGCATTGTTTATATAGTTTTTAGGTGTCAGCTTTCTTGGTGTCTGTGCATCTGTCTCTGTCTCTTTCTGTCTATTAATATATAATATATATGAATGTATATACATATAGCCATCTAACTCTTTATTTTCCCAGCCTCCGTGGCACTGAAATAAAATGTTTGTCACTGGTTGTAAATATTATGCAGAGCTGAAAACTAAGAAATCAGCCCTTACTACTTTCGAAATAGCTCGGATAGATATGTTGTGATTCGAGCCAGTAGGAAATAATTCTTTCTATCTCTTACACACACACACACACACACTTATATATGCTTAAAAATCACAGTAGATGCACGTGACTTCCTTATATAAGCAAATACCACAGGAAAATGACAGGTCGGTACCAAGCGCTTTCTCGTGTTTATTCAGGAGAAAGCGCTCGCTACTGACCTTCTGCCTGTCATTTTCCTGTGGTATTCGCTTATACATATATACTATATATATATATATATATATATAATATATATATATATATATATATATATATATATCTTACTTGGATCTGTGCAAGCAGCCCTTATTCATATCTCTTAATATCTCTTATCCTTCTTCTCATTTCAGTGCCAGAAGCATGGCAGTCCTGACCATCATGGAAAGAATTCTTGTGGCCCTGGGACCCAGTTTTGTGGAGACGCTGCCAAAGGCTCCCACCAACAGCACGCTCGCTACGGTGCCCACGCCCATCAACATCACAGCAGAGCCCTGCCCCTACGTTTACAAGGTGAGGGTTGAGAGTTGGTGAGTCTTAGCGATAGGTAATCAATGATTAATTTGAGCATTATTGTTAGTGTGGAGGAAAGCGTACATCGAAGCTTTTTTACTGTTTTAGAAGTCCAAGATTGATTAGGTTAAAGCCTGTCTTGTGGCATCTGCCCTTCACCTCCTCCAAAACAAAGATTGAGAACTGGAACTGAGACCCCCCACCATCCTTCTCCCCACAGAGATGTTCATCGCAGACCTCGTTCCCCTCCTGTGACATCCCCCACAACACAGACCCAGAGGTCTGGGCTGAGCGCTTCAACCTGTACTTCAACCTCTCCACCGATTTCGACAAGATGGACATCATCAACGCCACCCTCCGTCTATACAAGAACAACTCCATCCCGCTGCTTCACCCGAAGCCTCTGCTCGTCAAAGCTTACGCCTACACCCGAAGCCTCACGAGGAAGCGATGTAAGTATCCCAGGCAGAGTCGGTTGTATTGTTGTTACAGTTCAAAATGTCTAGATCGAGCCAGGATTGACGTTAACTTGCTGTGAAAGCTTCTCCAGACTGAATAAGTAAAGAAAAAAATGAGGCAAAGGGCTATGGCTCCTTAAAGTTGCAGTGTAACCTCTCTTAGCTGTCCCTGAATTTGGGAAAAAATGGGTGAAGCTAGGAATGTTAAAGAGGTGTTGAATATCTAGTTGAGCTGAATCCATCAGAGTTGAAATGAAGCACTGAAAGAATATTATTGGTATAACCTTACTGCAATGTTCATTCACCTTTGTTCTTTCCTCCAAACCAGCAAGGACAATGCTTGTGGCCGAAAACTCAGTCTCCAGTGATTACACTGGTTGGGTCACCTTGTCCATGGACAAGATTGTCAGGCGTTGGAAGAAGGGCCGCAACAACCACGGCCTCCTGATCACGGTCACTGACGCCCATACTGTCCCATGGGACGCTTCCGACATCTTCATCATCATGAGCTGCTCCTCCGGTAATAACAAAAACAGTGCGTACCACCCCCCTGCTTCTGCTGTATTGATTGCTCTTACCTTTAAGACACTGAAGACGCTTGATGGAAACATGTTGTGTGCTGCCTCGCTTTTATCTCCCGCCCAGCGCTAGAGCTGTAGGCCGGAATAGCATATTTTTAAAATCTCTAAACAAAAATGTTTCATAACAATGCCTCACACATTTTTTAACAACTTACTTGGCTTCCACTACGGAACATGTTTCCACCTCAAGAGTGCTTGCAAAGAAATATGCAAAGTTGCTTTTCCAAAAACCAGGGCATATGATGTGCTTAGCATTCAGCCTAGCAAACCTTAACTACTAAAGATGCTTTCTGCCAACATAATCGGAGAAAAACAAGTCTTTTCATCCAAAAGTCACAGAATCTACAACATTATTGCTTGTGCAGCAAATGAATTTTGGCAAATTAGCTGGTTGTTCTGAAAGATGACCAGAGAAGTGAAGTCCTCGCCATTTTTATGCTCATGTCAAATTTTGCATGAAATTCACTCCTAAAGAAAGAAATCTTATCTTCAATGGCTATTGCTTAAGCGTTCTCCCCAGAGGCTTTCATTCGTGCTGAGATAAAGTATCCGTTTTTGTGCAGACTTCAATATTGATATTGTGCTGCATGTTAGCCCCCATTATTAGCTTTCACTTTTTATTCTATGTGAAGTTGATCAGCTGTGAAATGGTGGCAGATAATATGAACTTCATTTAGCCATCTTTGATTTGTCAGATTTTTTGCCATAAAGTTTGAACCATGGAAGCTCAAAAGAAATGCACACTGTCCTGAAAAACAATTCAGTTTCACCAGCATAAAGTAAAGTGATATATTATGTCTTATTTATTTTTCTTCAGGTCTGGTTCCTCTGCCTTTTGAAGTGCAAACTGACGAAGTAGGCCAGCGTTATCCAGCTCTGAATATCCGTCAGGGGAGTCCAAACGATGATTTCCCTTTAACCACTGTCAGTCGACCTCCTTCAAGCCCAAGACCTCCTGTCCCAACTGAGCCACACATACAGTCAGATGACCCAGATGTGTATGATGATGAGTACGATTTTTCACAGATGCCATCCCACAGGCAGTCTTCTAGTGGAAGCCATCCAGGTATGGGCCACGTTGAAAGAGACCATCTTACTAAAATGCATGGCAGCCATCCTCGTGCAACTGGGTTTCACAGAGATAGTCCTCCCAGTGGCTTCTCATTTGATTCAGATGTAACACATGGAGATTCTCTTCCAGTTTCTGGGCATGGCACACGAAGTGGCCACAAGCACTCTTCTAGAGTTACTCATGGGACGCCTCGACGGGATATGTCTGATGGCCCAGCCTTCGCTCGCGCAGCTGCAACTAGTCACCATGACGGCAGCCCTCACCACAGTAGTAGTAGTGTTTCACATCACCAGAATCCAGATCATTCCCAGAAGGCTTCTGTAGAACATCACATTGAATCCAGACACCAGATCACTCCAGCTCCTCTGGAGGATACCCTTCACACCCAGTACTCGGAGGAGCAGTTCCTTCTTGGTGAGCCAGTAACCCACACCACGACAGAGTCGAGCCGTCCTCATCGCCAGCGAGATTCTGGGTCCACTAAAGAATACCGCCACCGCAGGAAACACAATCACCAGCGGCATGGCAGCTCGACTGCAACACTATGAAGTAACTCTTCATTCAGGCATAAACCCTCAGGATGCCAGGACTGCTTGATATTGGGGAAGTAATGCCCCACCTTTATCATGTGCTTCCTGAGTCTTAATTCTGTAAATACTACAGCTGATGCTCTAGTTCCTTGTCCGCTTTATTTATGATTGTGATTGTGCAACCCTAACGTGAGGTATCAGATCCTATTGTATTTTCTGTGTTTATGAATGCCACAAGTCCGGTAAGAAAAATATTTTATTTCTTAATACTTTCGTGCATGTGTGTGTATGTATGTGTGTATGTAAAAAGACGAGTCATAGTGTTGTGTAAACAGTTAGAGAAAATTGGTAATTGTTTTTATAAAGTTGTATGTCTTCGTACACTTACAGAACGCTGAAGATTTTCAGAATGCTGCATTCAACCAGTGATCTCCACTGGGGGAAAATGTCTATACTGGTTTGTTAAAGTCAGCTGAGAGTAACTGAATTAACAAGTGCCATACTGTAAGTCATCTAATTATGACTGAGGGTTTATTAGACATGCTATGGCCAGCTGCCAGTAAGTTTCCTATGATGGTTGAGGCTCTTGATGCTTCCTTATTTAGTTCATGTGACTTTGTCCCAGAGCGAATCGTGCAGGTAACAATAGCATATTCTCTGCGCCAAGCTTTTGCCAGTTTTCCATCATACTGTGTGCTAGCTTTTAGGATGGGTTAGATGTGTATAGATGTAAATATAAATCTACTGATGATTATTTCCAGAGGCTTGAAAGGTGCTATGATTAAGGGACAACTGCCATGTGAGCTGAGTGGAGGATGGTCACACTGACTGAAGTGGTCCCAAGTTCTGTCAGAAATTGTGTCGAAGTGGCACCGTTGTCCACTCAGCTTCAACATGTTCTTGACGCCATCCACTTACCTGTTAATATTTTTATTACATTAAGTTAGTAGAGAGCATTAAAAAAATTAGGCATATAATTCATATTAGACCTAAGTTGCAGAATGATTATGTATATATATTATTAAGCATTTTTACATGACCAGGGTAGAAATTAGTTCACTATGTTTAAACGGGTATTACAGTCAGTTAATTGCCAATACAAAAGTACCTGCTTTGTGTTTTCCAAGTTGTAAGACGCACCCGCCATTTTCCAATTCCCCGCGTGACCGCCTCGGTCACAGATGGCGCCACTGCATTTACTTTTGTTAGAACGACACTGATGTTGGATCATGTTTTGTTTCTTTGGTTCATTTTGGTTCTCTTTCTGTAGGATTTCGTATTGCTCCAATTGCCAGTTCAGCAATAGCACTGATTGCTTGTAAAGTTAACCGATCTTGCTGTTTTCAGCACCTGTACTGAACGTGAACTGCTGATTTCCAGAGGTGTCTCGCATCTCGTTAGTTCCACTGTCAGTTGGGAGTGGCACACTAAAAAGAAAGTCCTTATTTATGAGGCAGACTCTGACGTCGTCACTGCTAGAGTAAGAAAACTGTCTCGTGCAAAATTGGTCTGTGAAATCAGTTACATTTGTTGTTAGTCTGGTGTTTACAGTGGAAATAATTGTGGGTTCTCCATGATTCACTCGGCGTATCACTGCTGTTGACGATTACCTCAAGACGAATGAGCTGGAACCTCCTTTAATATAACTGAATGTTCACATGGTGCTTCACTTGGTTAGGTTATAAAATTGGGTTCGGAGGACCTGTCGTTACACTGCCTCACAGTCTCGCGCCCGTCAGGCCACGTACATATATACCTGAATGCTCCACCTAGATGGAGTTTATCCTGTTCAATCAAGTACTTAAATAGTTTGCTCTGTAAAACTTTTCAGTGTAAGTTATTCTTTTTGAAGTGTTTCTGCTACCTAGAAGTAATACTTGAGTTTGCAATATCTGTATGACAGGGCTTGCGTTCATTTTTTTTTTTTTTTCAAGAGTACCCGCTAACTTCAGATTTTTGTTGTCTTCTGTACCCACTGTTTATTTTGGGATATCGTTATTCCACCAGCCTCAGCAATGTCGTCATTTCCAACGAGAAATCATCTCCCTTTCTTGGGGAACTGCCAAGCTGCCAGAGAGAAAGAGAGGGAGGGCGAAAGAGGCTTTGCTCTACACTGATACTATTATATGCGCTAGGTAGGACTGTGTTGGAGAAAGGGGTACTGTCCTAGAATGTGTTGATGTCCTGTGAAGTCTTAGTGTTAATGTATATTCATTCTGCATTTTTGCACAATATGAGAATAATGATAATAATAATAGTAATAATAATAAAAGGGAGCGTGTTCTGAACGTAAAGAGAATTACTGTAAACGATTTCCTGAAGCAGAAACGTGGTTTTTATCATTTTTTTTTTCTTAAGTCATTGGAGGCTGAAGTTACTGGACTCTTTGTGTTGTTATTAAGGCTAATAATGATGTACAAATCAACAAATAGAAGCTAGTAATTGGGTTTCCTTTTCGAGTCAGCAAACGTGAAATGATGATATACGCAAAATAAAAAAAGTAACAAAAAAGATGTAAACATAAAATGTGATATATAGGCTTATGTGAGACTCCTTAAAAAAATGAAAAAAAAAAGAATGAAAAATAAAGAGGTCTTTCATATAAGTACCCTTGACATATAAGTATGAATAGATTCAGCAGCAAAGGAGCAGATGGCTTACCATTATCACCTCTTAATGTTAATATTGATATACTCTGTTATTTTAATGCTTACAACAGGCATATATTTATTACTCTGTTTTACAAAACATCACCTTTTTATATACTACTGTTGCCGTTCGACTGGATGATTCCTGTTCTTCTTCTTCCCATCTTTCCGCAGTCCTATAGATGTGTATTGTAAAACTGTGTATATAGTAATGTTGTTCGGGGTGTAAATATACAATAGATTTATTTTATTTCATTAAACTAATTTTCTAGCTACCGATACAAGCGTGTTTCATTCCCTTACCCCTGGAGGAGATTGTATGATTATAAGTAGCGTATTTTGCTACGATCTCAAGTAGTATACTTCGCTATGGCTATATGATTTTAAGTAGCATATTTTGCTATGAATTCAAGAAGTATACTTTGCTACGGTTGTATGATTTTAAGTAGTATATTTTGTTACGAATTCAAGTAGTATATTTTGCTGTAGTTATAAGTAGCATACTTTGCCATGATTTTAAATAGCATACATTGCAATGATTTTAAATAGCATACATTGCAATGATTTTAAGTATCATACTTTGCTACGAATTCAAGTAGTATACTTTGCTCTGATTTTAAGTAGCATATTTTACCATGGTTTAAAGTATCTTACATTGCTATGATTTTAAGTAACATATTTTGCTATGATTTTAAGTAGCATAGTTTGCCAGGATTTTAAGTAGCATACTTTGCTATGATTATAAGTAGCATACTTTGCCATGATTTTAAGTAGCACACTTTGGTATGACTCTAAGTAGTATACTTTCAAGAAGCGTACTTTGCAATGATTATAAGTAGCAAACTTTGGTATGATTTTAAGTAGCAAACTTTGCCATGATTTTAAGTTGCATACATTTCTATGAAATGAAGTAGTATACTTTGCCATGATTTTAAATAGCATACTTTGCTAGGTCCACGGTTCGCTCCTGGCCTACTGTTTATCACTACACCCAGCCACAAGTGGGCTCTAGGAAAACAGGTGTAATATTGATACATCAGCACTTATATAAGTATATCTTATATATTTTATACAGCTTTATACTCCAACTTATCATCAAACATCATTTATTAAGTTTCATGAAAATAAGTTTCATAACGGGAATTAAGGCGCCCCCCCCCCCCCCCCCCGGCCCAAAGGGGATCAGAAATGAAATGTGATCAGTCGAATTTCTGACCAAGTCAAGATACGGGAAAATTTTTATTCGAAAACATTATCGAATTTTGCAGTTGAAAACGTCAAGGGCCTGTGTTTTAAAATGTGAACTGGACGTTTCTATTTCGTTGGCAATCGTTATTATTCAATGATCTAACAAACTACGTCTAGGCTATAGGCTAACCAAACCTAGACTAACTTAACCTAACCTAACCTAGGGCAGGGTTGCCAGATTTCCAAGACTAAAAGTTGCCAATGATTGCTAAAAAAAGTTGCCAAAAGTTGCCAACCCCTTTATCCACTAATAACCCTTGATTAATTTATCCAAAAACATCCTTTCTTTTATACATTTTCTCATAGTTACCTGTGCATTTGCCATAGAATGAGAGAAACTTGAATTTCACAGGGTATTATACATCGTTGTGTTGAACCTTTGGACTAATAGTAGTTCTCGATTTGCATTTATTATCCCAGTCAGGGGCGTCATTTTGGGGGGAGGGGTTGGGGGGCAACTGTCCCCTCGAGACTCAACTTGGCTCCCCACAAACTTCAACTTGCTCCCCTCACGCCCCAAGCCCCAATAAGTAACAACAGCTGATTTTGCATTATTCCTACCAAAATTCAAATGTGTCAACACATTAAGTTATATCTATCTATCTATTAGCTACCAGTGAGGATGAGATAAATAAACAGTAGTGGGAGTCTATAGATTTTGTTGAAATACCTTTTGTGTCAATGATAGGGCTTAAGCCATACACGTTATATCTTTATTTTGAGGCAATGTCAAGGCGTAGATCTACATATAAAATTCTTATATTTTGAGACAATGACGGGGTATGTGCCTACACGTCAATTTCTTATTGCAAATAGTTTTCTACCCGTATCTGTTGGAAATAGGGTACCTTGTTACTAATATAGTAGTTTCAAGTTGAAACTTTCAACTCCTCGATATATAATGTATATGCTTAAAGTGGAATGTACACTTATAAGCAAGAGCACATACACATACATGCGTGGATGGCCAAATCTTAGGACTGTCTCAGCCTTACACCAACTATCAAACTGCTTTCAATGAACTATACTAAAAATATATTTACTAAAGGGATCAATTTTATTGCTGTGACGAGTAAATATAAGGCTGCTGTAGCGTTTCTATGAGAATGAAGGCTATGGTAGGAAGGCATCATAAGATACTTAACAAATTAGAAAAATGTATGACAGCTGAAAGTTATGTATGAGATGATTCAAACCAGTCTGCGACTGCGAGTAGCCAATGATCAATTTGGTTTTGGGCATTCTTTATTGTGAGTCTCTCTCTCTCTCTCTCTCTCAATCTCTCGTCTCTCTCTCTCTCTCTCTGCAGATGCAGATTCAGACACAAAATGAATAATTATGATGAAGGAAGATCAAATATTATGGAAAAGTTGGATTTTTTAATGTCAGAATTTCTGGAAATGAAAAAAAGAACAACATACCAGAACAGGAAAGAGACATGGGAAAATCCTTATTACTACCAGTATTAAATGAAGGAGAAAACACGCAAACCATCATAGTGATGAATGCGCAGGGTTTAGTTACGAGTAACTCAAAAAGAAAAATAGAGTACTTAGAAGAACTAACCCAAAATGAAAAGAAAATAGATATAATGAATATAAGTGAAACCTGGTATTCCCAAGAGACTGGGAATGATGATCAAATAAAAGGGTTCCAAACTTATAGATCAGATAGAAAAAATAGGAATCAAGGGGGAACCGCAATATATGGGAAAGACAAAAAACAAGGAAAAATATATGAGAAATATAGTAACTCAGAATGTGAACTAATAGCGGTAGAATTTGAATCTGAAAAATTGATGAACATAGTAATATATAGACCTCCTAATACTAAAGAGTTTGACTTAATAATTGAAAAATTGGATGATATATGTAGAAATCACAAGGACTGGACTATTCTCCCATCTGGTGACTTCAACTTTCCTTTCGTAGAATGGAAAGAACGAATAGGAGATTGTGGTTGTACTTATACATATAAAAAAGAGAGTAATAGTAGTGCAGAAGATAAGAGGCAATTTGAAAAGCTATTAGATATGCTACTAGAATACAACATTCAACAAATAAATCACCTGCCAACAAGAAAGGAAAATACTTTAGACCTAGTATTTGTGAACGAGATGAATTATGTTAAAGAAATAATAGTTTATAATGCGAATATTTCAGACCATAATGTCATAGAATTAACAGTTCACTCCAAAGCAAGTGAAAATAGAGATAAGCAAGAAATGAAAAAGTGGGAAGGATATGGAAAATACAACTTCTACAGTAAAAATATAAAATGGTCAGAAATTAATGAAGAATTAAACAAAGATTGGGATAACATTTTCGTAAGTGATGACATAAGGGTAAATACGGAGATATTATATAAAATATTGGAGAAAATAGTGGAAAAATATATACCGAAGAAGAAAAGTAAACATCATTCATGCATACCAAGAGACAGAAGGATCTTGTTCCAGAAAATCAGAAAGTGGAAAAAAGGTCTTGCAAAAGAAAAAAAATGCATGGAAAGTTATAGAACTAAAAAGTAAGATAGAAAATGCAGAACAAAAGATTATACAATCAAAAGAAAATGAAAAACGGGACTTGGAAGAAAAAACCCTATTAAATATCAAGCAAAACCCCAAACTATTATACTCATATGCGAAGAAGATGAATAAAAGAAGAATAGAAATAGGCCCTCTGAGAATTGAAGGGAGATTAACGAATGAAAAAAAGGAAATTTGCAACATACTGGCAGAACGATATAAGAGAGAATTCACCCCTAGAATAGATAATGAAGATAATGATATAGAAGTAAGGGATGAAAATAGTGAATATTTAGCTGACATAGATATTAATGAAGCTGATATTGTGCAGGCTATTAATGAAATTAAAAATGGAGCTGCTGCAGGGCCTGATGGAATTCCTGCTATTTTGTTAAAGAAAGTAGTTAATTCTATCGCAAAGCCACTTGCAATATTATTAAGACAAAGTGTAGATACAGGCAAGATTTATGATGAGCACAAATTAGCATATATACCCCTACTTTCAAAGTGGATCAAGACTAGAGGCAAGTAATTATAGGCCTGTGAGTCTAACATCACATATTATGAAAGTGTATGAAAGGGTAATGAAGAAAAATATTATGAAACATTTAATAAAAAATAATTTGTTTAATAAAGGACAACATGGTTTCGTACCCGGAAAAAGTACACAAACCCAACTGTTAGTCCACCGTGAGAACATATTCAAAAATATGAAAAGCGGAAATGAAAACAGATGTGGTTTATTTAGACTTTGCAAAAGCTTTTGATAAAGTAGACCATAATATATTAGCGAAGAAAATTAGAAAACACAATATCGTGGATAAAGTAGGAAGATGGTTAAAAGAATTTTTACACAACAGAAAAACAGATAGTTATTGCAAACGACGAGAAATCGGATGAAGTCAAGGTAATATCCGGTGTGCCGCAAGGTACGGTGTTAGCTGCAATACTGTTTGTTATTATGATTGAAGACATAGACAATAATGTGAAGGATTCGGTAGTGAGTAGTTTCGCAGATGACACAAGAATAAGTAGAGAAATACTTGTGATGAAGATAGGAACGCTCTACAAAGAGACCTTAACAAAGTATATGATTGGGCAGAGGTAAATAGGATGGTATTTAACTCTGATAAATTTGAATCAATAAATTATGGAGACAGAGAAAGAAAGCTATATGCATATAAGGGACCTAATAATGAGACCATCACAAATAAGGAAGCAGTTAAAGACCTTGGTGTGATGATGAATAGGAACATGTTATGCAATGATCAAATAGCAACTCTGTTGGCAAAATGTAAAGCAAAAATGGGAATGTTGTTACGGCACTTCAAAACAAGAAAAGCTGAACACATGATTATGCTTTATAAAACATATGTTCGTAGTCCACTTGAATATTGCAATATGATATGGTACCCACACTATCAAAAGGATATTGCACAAATAGAGAGTGTACAAAGGTCCTTTACAGCTAGAATAGAAGAAGTTAAGGACCTAGACTACTGGGAAAGACTACAATTCTTAAAATTATATAGTCTAGAAAGGAGAAGAGAACGCTACATGATAATTCAGGCATGGAAACAAATAGAAGGAATAGCAGAAAATATCATGGAACTAAAAATATCAGAAAGAGCAAGCAGAGGTAGATTAATAGTGCCCAAAACTATACCAGGAAAAATAAGGAAAGCACACAGGACATTAATCCACTACGCACCAGCATCGATAATGCAGCGTCTATTCAATGCGTTGCCAGCTCATCTGAGGAATATATCAGGAGTGAGCGTAGATGTGTTTAAGAATAAGCTCGACAAATATCTAAACTGCATCCCAGACCATCCAAGATTGGAAGATGCAAAATATACCGGAAGATGTACTAGCAACTCTCTGGTAGACATTAGAGGTGCCTCACACTGAGGGACCTGGGGCAACCCGAACAAGATGTAAGGTCTGTAAGGTCTCTCTCTCTCTCTCTCTCTCTTTGTTGTTAGGAGAATATTCTAGCGCAGAGAATAGGAGCATATTCTAGCGCAGAGAATATTCATAAAGATCTTGATTACTTTTAATTAAAGCATTACTAAATTTCAGTTAACAAGAGTAGGCAGATCATTCTTTGCGCCTATATTTTATGAATAGGTCTATGTTTATTCTGCAATGTTAGGATACCATATGAAAAAATTTCGAAGACACTACAAGCACTATAACAGCAGCAACAAAAACAAGAATAAACACAAGAACCAAAATAAAACAGTTTAATATAAGATAGGCCTATATAATTCAAATGTCATAAGCTGCGTAAACCGACAAAAAGGCATACACCCTTATAGGTCTATGTCAATTTTTATGATCCTGTTATCTCGAAAGGAGATACTATACACACAGCAATAAATCACTTACAATTCTATGAAATCAAGCAAAATATCACAACAACTCTCCAACACAACACAACAAACGTGGCCGTGCCGGCAAAAACGTCGTTCTTAATCCTTCATTACTCAGGTCAGACTTTGTATTGGCAAAGAAGTTAATTTTAAACTACCCTGGCTGTGTTAATAAGCGGCAAAGTATAATTGTGGACTTTGCAGTAGAAATTTTGTAACAGTCATTCAGAAAAGCATCCATATAATTTTGATAACCGAAAGTTGCCAACAAGTTGCCAATTTCGGTGGTAGTTGCCTACCACAAAATTCCGTTGCCAACCACCTCAGAAAGTTTCCAATTTTCAGGATTTTGGCACCAAAGTTGCCAACTTGGCAACCCTGCCTAGGGTACGAGGTCCTTACCTACTGCTTGTTATTAGCTTGAAAGCAGCCCACAAACTTACTCTGAATTAGAAATATCAATGGGGCTAAGGTCCTTGTAATTCACTGATTTTGTACCCCCACCTCCCACCCGAGACCCTCCCTTCCCCCCAGATAAAACCGTTTTCACTCTGTGGTCCCAAAAACGAATGCTATAAGGGTGGTGTCTACTATCTCTACAATTAGGTACTACTCATTTCCTAAAGCAGCAAATGTCAGAAATATTCGATGCACTCATTAAAACGTATGAAAATTATGTTTTAAAGTCCACAATGCAATCATGTTAAATTAAATTAATACAGAAGCATATATAACTGTATTACCTGTATTAAAGAAAGCATCTAAATGAGAAATTTAACGAAAGTACTGCTGGAGGAAGATCAATGTGAATTCAAACAAGGACATGGGTTATGAAGATTTAAGTTAGCTATCCCTTTAAATGATAAAATTCTCTGGTAAATGAGAGAAAACTGTAAATTTAGGGGTGACTCAACATTTAGCAACAGCCCTCTATTTACCTGTATAATTACAGATTCGACTCGGCCGGAAAAGAGAAATAAAAGATGAAGAAATTTATGACAACACTTTTGGTTTGATACTTCTCTTTAGAGCCAGAACCAACTCACTACATTTAGATTTAACAAAAAGACACCAGAATGGGAACACCTGTTGTCCTTTTTGTGTTAATACAGAAGAAGATATATTAAAGCAATAAAACAATTGGACTTCAGCAACCTTATGAAGAGATTGAAAGTTATATAGTTGGAAAATTTCTATTTACAGATCATAATGAAATAAGAAAAGAAACCTTATACATGATGTGGAAAAAAAGATAAAAAAGAATGAAAGACCTCAACAATTAAAAATAACTTTGAAGATTACCTAAGAGGCGCCTTTGTAAAGGCATTGCCTCGACCCATAACCATCATACTCCGTAATTTAAGGAAGGAAAACCTAATCATATTTAACTTGCCAGAGCCTATAGCAGGAGAGGAAACAGAAAACTTGAAGCTAGATGAAGAGAGGTGCAACGAAATTTTCACAAAAGAACTTAACCTTAATAAAGACGAATGGAAAATTAAAGATGTAGTAAGGTTAGGTAGGCCACGACTGCAACAAGGACAAAACAATGAGGCGATAGGCAGATCAAGGCCCAGACCACTCCTAGTGAAACTCAGCCATGAGAGGGAAAAGTGGAACATATTAAAAAGTGCCAGACTACTAAGGAATGCAAAGAAGGATATTTACAAAAAAATATCTATAGTTCCAGACATGACTGCTAAAGAAAGAGAAAAAGATAGCATATTAAGATCTGAATTAAAGAAAAGGCTGGATAGCAAAGAGGAAGGATGGTTCATAAAAAGGAAGTCCAGGGGAATATAGATAGAAACAAAAGAATTGTTAGAAGTGTAGATGAGTTAGAGGTAGGAAAATGTAAAGTAGATAGAATTGTAAATAATTTAGAGATAGGGGTAATAATATTTTTATGAGTGTAAATAATTTAGAGTTAGGAGAAAATAGAATATCTAGTAGTAATGATAAGAGCTCTGAGGAAGGAAGTAGAAGAAGGGAAATTAGTTTAGGGCAGGTAGGTGAAGGAAGTAACTTTAGTAACAATCTTAGACTATTAGAACTAGAAGAAAAAAGTGTTTTGCAAAAGATGGATAAATGGTTAGATGGTAGAAGCAATTTTGTAAATAGAGAAAGTGAAAAAATAGTGAGCAGGACAGAAGATATATCAAGAAATCTTGAAATAAAGCTTATAAACACCCAAGGACTGACAAAAGCAAAAATAATCGAACTAGTGGAGATAACAAAAGAAAACATAATTATGTGCATCACAGAAACACACCTTAAACAGCAAAAATTACTACTATTCCCAACAAGCATCAGAGTGGTAGACTCAATGAGAGATGAAGACGACACCAAAGGAGGAGGCCTACTAATAATGTATAGAACCAAAGGAGAGATCCAGATGGAAAAAGAAAAGTCGGAACACAAAGACATTCTAATAGTAAAGGTTAATTATAGAACAGCAGTATTCAACATAATTCTGGTCTACATGTCAACTAGTGATAAAGAAAGAAATAAAAGAATAATAAGCGCCTTACATGTAGCCATAGAAAAATCCACAGACCTGCCTGTGATAGTCCTTGGGGATTTCAATGGGCATTTAGGTTTCATAGGGTCACAAGAACTTGACCAAAATGGAAAATATGTTATGGACCTAATGGAAAAATATAAGCTAACGCTATTAAATGGAGATCCCAGCTGCAAAGGAGAGATAACCTGGAGTAGAGGAGATCAGAACAGTGCTATAGATTTTGCCCTAGTCAACAAAAATATGTATAAAAACTATGAATGTATGGAGATAGATGAGGAAAAATATGAATATGATCTATCAGACCACCACCTCATAAAGGTCCAATTCAAAATGAACACTTAAGTAAGGCAAACATTCAGAAAGGAAACAAAAGAAATAAAATATTTGAAAGTCACAGAAGAGTCTACTAGGAAATACCTTGAATATATAGAGTATAAAGTAAGCCAACAAGACAGAAAAGGAGATCTAACCCAGTTGGAAGAAACAATGAGTGAAGCAAAAACAAATAACCTAGAGAAGATAATCAAAAGAAGGTTAAAGACAGGAAAGCAAGAAGAAATAGAACCAGTATGGGTCACCAAAACAATAAAGAAAGAAATAAGCCAAAGAAGGATATATAACAAATTTAAAAGAAAAGCCACAAGAATAGAAGAAAAAAGATACTATGAAGAAGCATATCTTAAACAAAAACAAAAAATACAGATAATGATAAAGAAAGCATATGAAGAATATGAAGAAAAGATTAGAAATGAGATAATGAATGATAAAAACAGACACAGGAAAATCTGAGAATATATAGACATGCTGAGAGAAAAGACCACATCAGAAAAAGAATGGATAAGAATACTCGATGAAAATAAGCAAGAGATGAAGGACGAAACCCTAGGGAAAGAGCTGGTAAAATTCTGGGAAACAATATACCAAAAAGAAGAAAACAAAATAGGAGAGATATGGAATGAAAGCAAGAAAGAACAGTACAAACATGAAATGGAAGAAATAGTGAAAAGATTAGGACAGCAGATGAAATGCCATATATCTTTAAGGGAACATATGCATGGAGTGTATGACCCAACAGAGACAGAGATTAGACCCCATGGAAGAAATCAACATAACAGAAGAAGATGTAAAAAATCAACTTGAGAAAATGAAGACAAATAAAGCACCAGGACCAGATGGAATGAAGCCAGTACTGTTCAAATTACTCTTACAAAGTAATAACCTTCAAAAAGAATTGGCAGAATGCTTAAATAACACTGAAGGGCAGGAAAACGCAGAAAAGCTGGTTTAAATAAAAAACAACACTTACGCTCAAAAAACAAAACCCCACAGTCAAAGATCTAAGGCCAATTGCTCTAACAAATGCATCATATAAAATCTTCATGGGGATCCTGAGAACCAAAATAGAAAAACATATTAGAAGTATAGGAAAAATGAATGAACTGCAATCAGGCTTTACCACACAAAGGAGAGGAATCGATAATTTATATATCTTACAATACTGCATACAAGAAACGTACAGAAGAAAGGACCCATTATTTGTAGTATCAATAGATTTCCAAAAAGCATTTGACTCAGTTACTAGGAAAAAGCTCATTGAGGTCATGATGAAATATAGGCTACATGCAGAAGTAATAAATGCAGTCGCAAAGATATATACAAATGATGTAACAAGCCTGTGCCTCAACAATACAGAACAAAAAGAACTAAATGTAACTAATGGAATAAGACAGGGATGCAATGGCTCAACCATATTCTTTCTATTAATAACGTATCTGATAATAGAAAAATTAGAAAATACAATAGAAGGTTTTAGAAATGAAGTAATAAGGATAGTGGCACTATTATATGCAGACGACGGATTAATACTAGGGCACACACTAGAAGAAATAACAAAATCAATAAAAACCCTAATGGAAATCGCAAGTGAATGTGGCCTAAACATAAACAAGGACAAGAGTAACATACTAATGTACAACGACTGGTACAGTATCGATGATGTGGAGAATATGGAGCACATAGAAGGAATAAAAATAGTTAAGAATATTAAATACTTAGGAGTAACAATCAACAACATGAAAGACTGCTTCAGAGAACAGATAAAAAGGGCCCAAATTAAAGCAAAGCAGATGGCAAATATGGCTAATGCAGTCATCAATAAAAGCTGTAGCAGAGTAAAAATAGGAAAATTGTACTGGAAAGGACTAGCGATGCCTTCATTCATGTATGCAATGGAAGTCATGAAACTTGACGGGAAAACAATAAATGAATTTCAGAAGATAGACAATAAAGTATATAGAGCAATTTTGAAAGCGCCAAGTTACACAGCAAGTTGTGCGTTAAGATCTGAAATAGGGGCCTCTTCCTGCCAATCTAGAGATATCAAGAATAAACTATTCTACCTGAAACATACACTGAAGAATGGTGGAAATAGGCTCCTATATGAGATAAAAATGGATCAGTATGAAAACAAAAAAAACCCTGGATAATGCAAGTAAAAGAGTATATGAAAGAACTAAACATAAACTTAAGTAAAATTGAAGCAGTTAAAGACAAACAGTTAAAAGAAATAATAAACAATTGGGACAGGAAAACATGGCAGAAAGAAATGAATGAAAAGTCAACGTTAAAAATCTACAGAAAATATAAAGAAAACATAAGAGAAGAAATCTGGTATGATAACACTGAAAAAACAATGCTGATCAGTAGGGCCAGACTAGGTATACTAGGATTAAATGATAGAAATAGGATAAAAGGAGAAGATACAAAATGTTTATACTGTGAGGAACAAAATGAAAATTTAGAACATTTCTTACTTTACTGTCCAGCATACAGTGAAATTAGAAATAGATATAGCTTTATGCAGCAACCATATCAAGAAAATAAAGAGGAATTAGTAGCAAATATACTCTTATTGGTAGTACTAATGAGGGAGGAAGTGGAGAATAGGAAAGATTTTATAAAAGAAATGTGGTATTTCAGAGAGAAGAAGCTCAGCAAACACAAACAAAGGAGGAATAAAAGAAGCAAGGGAGCCGTTTCAAAGGCACATCCCACCTACTACTACTACTACTGTATGACCAAAGAGAAAAACGGTAAAAATAGAGGTAAATTTTGTGTAATACCAGTGTTAAAAGCGACACTTTCAAATCTGTTGTAAGGACAACGCCTTATCGCAATTTTCTCTGTATATAATTCTACAATCGCGTTGTTCTTACTTCCCTCCTCGAGAGCGTTCAGCGGGCTTTCCGCCGATGTATATATCTTATAAGATCATATTTTATGTACTTTTATATTCTATGTTGTATGTCTCGCAAGAAACACAAATCGGCTCCCGCCGACCCACTTTTACTCTCGCGGGTCGGATACCACATTTCCGCCCGCATGCTGTATATTTGAATTTCCCTTACCTGTATAAAGAAATTACGGGCTGCTCTGTGAGCAAGAGCCCGTGCTGACACAAGGTCAGCTTAATCAAAAACAAGTAATAAAGATCAGTACACTTCTACCTGCCTCTTTGTCCACACCTCACAACTGGTGACCTCCCGGTTTGGACGGTGACCCAAGCGGTTTTGGCTCAGCCATTAAGGGACTAACTACCGCCGCTCACTTTCAGAGATCTTTAACGGACTCACACGGCGCCTCAGATTAGATCTCTGAAAGCTTCTACTGTGGAAAAAACCAACGTCTCTGTTGGACTAAATACGGCATACCTTCCCAAGGTGTGTTCAGGCGGTCCTCAAACGGTTTGGCCCGCCATTTATGCCCCTGTCGACCGTTTTGTGAGAAAGGACAATGGACGCAGACAGTTCCGCACGAGAGACCCAGGCCTCCCCTGCCTCAACGACAGTCTCGCACACAGCTGCCGCTCAAGCTGTCAAATTGGCCCCCTTCGCAACAACGAACCCAACTGCCTGGTTCATCCGAGCTGAAGGGCAATTCCAGGTCACGGGACTCACGGACAAAGTACTGCAGGCTGACCTCGTCATGGCATCCTCCCGGCAGAGGTATTCGACCGAATAACTCCCTGGCTGACCGGTCGAGCACAGACCGAACCTGTCACACTCGACGAATTAAAAACAAGACTCGTGACAGCCTACTCCACGCCCATCGCTGAGAAAGCCGCCCGCACCCTTGGCTTAGTTACAAACCCGATGCGAGACGCTGACCCACAGGATGCCTGGGACACGGTGATGGGCCTCCTCTGCCTGCCCGAAGTTGGTCCCGATGGGAAGAAAAAGGAAATCAGCTTGAGCTGCGAAATTTTCCTGCGGCAACTCGAGCCAGACGTCCGCGGACAGCTAACGGACGCATACACCCTCCACGACGATGAACTATTGGAGAAAGCTAAAAAGCTGACGCTGTTGGGCAAGGCTGCAAGGCTCGCCGCTCCCCGATCCTCCGTGTGCCTAGCCGCAGAAAAGGGAGAAGAAGAAGAAGACGACCCAACGCAAGACATTGGCGCCGTGACTCAGAGGAAGTCCTCCCACACGCAGCAGGGCGAAAACTCCTGGTGCCACTACCACCGGAGGTTTGGAAGACACTCCAGGAGATGCAAAAGCCCCTGCACCTTCCAGCAGCCAAAAAACGGCGACGGCAGACAAAACCAAAGTCGCCCGTGGCAGCGGCCTCGTCGGAACCACAAGCCGTAGGATTTTATGTCCGCGACGCGATCTCCGGCCAGAGGATGCTGGTGGACACAGGGGCGATGCACTCGATATTCCCGCCGTCAGGAAAAGACCCCAGCCACGGGCCTGACAAACCAACTGCCCTTGTCGCCGCAAACGGGACCCCCATCCATTCCTACGGCACGAAGTCCCTCAAGATATCCATCTTGGGGCGCAACTACGTCTGGAATTTCCCCATCGCAGACGTCAGGATTCCACTACTGGGGGCGGATTTCCTGGCACATAATGGCCTCCTGGTTAACATGGGTCGCAAACGCCTCCTCAACACGGGGACATGCTGTTCCCTACCGCTTGCAGCGGGCCCAGGCGCCCCCACAATTTGTACCATCCCACCCATAAGTACGGCAACCTCCTGCAGGAATTCCCCGAAGTTTTCAAACCGGAACTTCGTCAGGTGGCGGGGACGCCGCCCAAGCATGGAATATTCCACCACATCACCACCCAGGGGCCCCCAACACACACAAAGTTCCGACGACTCCCTCCGAGCCGCCTTCAGGATACAAAAAGGGCGTTCTCGGAAATGGAACGAATGGGTATCTGCCAGAAAGCGTCAAGCCCTTGGGCTTCGCCTCTACACATGGCACAGAAGCCTGACGGCAGCTGGAGGCCCTGCGGAGACTACAGAAGACTCAACCTAGCTACGATCCCCTATCACTACCCCTTGCCAAACATGCAGGATTTGACCGGGGCCCTCCATGGAGTAAAAATCTTCATGAAAATGGACCTTTTAAAATCTTATTTTCAGGTTCCCGTGCACCCCGAGGATGTCCCCAAGACCGCCATCATCACGCCCTTTGGCTCCTACGTCTTCCATTACTCCACCTTCGGCCTGCCTCTTTGTCCACACCTCACACTGTAGAAAGTATTTTCTACCACAGCAATGTCTTTTAGATAACCAAAAGCTATATATATAATTCCAATGAGCTTCCAACGGAAGTTCACGTACAATAACTGTATTGACACTGAGTAAGACCAACTTACCATATTTTCCTTCATTCATAATATCTGATAGATTAATTACAACATACAGCAGTCTTTTCCTAATAGATTGTCCAAGAATTTCACATTTCAGGAATATGTTTAAGTTTTCTCTTGATAGATTCAAATCAGTCCAAAGTGAAAATCATTAGAATTGCCTTGAACTGCATTCCCATAATGACACAAAAATAGTATATAAATGGACGTTCTAGTACGGCTTATTTTATGTAATAAATAAACGTATATGATTATATCCTACGTGAAAAACTTAGCAATATGATATAGAATTATTAACTCACTATCAAAGTGCATAAAGCCAACGCATTTTAAATGATATTTAGAAATAATCTGATCTTGAAAAATTAGTACACTGATACAATTATAGTGTCACAATTCCATTTTGATTATTTTCGCAATATTAAAGACATGTTATGAATGTTAGTGTAATGAATACTTTACTGACTACATTGAAGACATTAATTTACCATTTCTCAAAAAAAAGATAAATAAAAAAAAAATAAAAAAACATATTTTCAAATAAGACAGTTTTTTTTTACTATGCTTGACACACTCACATACCATAGGCTAGAACTTACCGAATAATCTTTAAATTGCTTAGATATATAAAATTGCAATTATTCCCAAAACTAATTACATATTTCCAAATAAAATAGTTTTTTTCGTGGGGGCCGTTGATGTTTGACACTGACACACTCGCGAATCTTAGAGTTTCCTTAGTAATCATTTAACTACTTTAAATATATGAAAATACAATTTTTTGAAAAAAATGATCACATATTCTCAAATAAAACATTGTTTTTGAGGATGAAATGCTTGACACTGACGATCTCGGGGACCTTAGAGCTTCATGAATAATCTGTAGACTACTTAAATATATAAAAGTGCCCTTTTCCCAAAAAATAATTACATATTTTCAAATAAAACTAGTTTTTTTCTTTTCTAACTGATTGTTTGACGCTCTCGTGTGCCCTGCAATCCGTGGAAAAAAAATCGAATAAAACATTGTTTTGGGGGTTGTAATTCTTGACACTGACGATCTCGGGCATACCAGAGCTTCATGGATAATCTACTTTCATATATAAGAATGCCATTTTCCCCAAAAAATAGTTAAATATTTTCAAATAAAAACACTATTTTATATATATATAACTGATGCTTGACGCCCTCGCTTGCCCTGCGTTCCGTGCGGTAAACAAAGAAGAAGAAGAAGAAGAAGCTCCTTGTTGTTTTTCTCGGTGGCGTCAATCAATCTCTTTTCATTTCCCCATGAATTTGACGTCTTTAACGTCCCGTGCTTGTGAATAGACGAACTTAAACGAGTGAAACGAGTCGTTGAGTGCACGAACGACCTCTTAATTGGGCCGAGGATGTGATTTTCGAGCCGCGGATATAAGCGAAGCCTGAGTTTCTTTTGGTGGGGGATGCTTCGGCTTGGCCTTGGCGACGGGGAAAATGGTGGAATTATCATGAATTTGAGCTTTCCGCTTCGTTCCGGTGAGTTATTAATTGCAAATCGGTGTTATCTTGAGTATATGAAATGAGTCTCTTCTATCCCCGGGGGAGTTTGGGCTGCGGTGGGTTTGGCCGAGTACGTCTACCTACGCGAAGGTTAAGCTACTATATTTAAATTTGCCCTTTTTGTAAGGGTAGGCTGTTTAGATTTCCACTTTTACAAAGGTACGCCATTTAAATTTGCTCTTTTCATAATGCTGGGCTTTTTAAATTTGTTCTTTTTGTAGGTTAGGCTATTTAAATTTGCTTTTTTTGTAAGGGTAGGCTGTTTAAATTTGCTCTTTTAGCAAGGGTAGGCTATTTAGGGTAAAACACCACGGCAGGCCAAACAGGCCACCTACAATCAATGCTTGCCACCCTCCGAAAAAGTACATTATAACGCGTTCTGACAGCGGAGATGGGCATCAGTCGCGACTTGTTGTTGGTGAGAGACGGAGCTCAAGACCTCTACTCTCCTTTCGAAGTAAGTATTTTCTCCAAAGTTAGGAATTAAGGCCAAATTTTAAGATTTAAACAGAGGGTAGTGAAAACGGTGTCAAACGCAGTGCAAATCTCACCAAAATGTTTTTGAAATTTTTACTTATGCTTAAATATCTTAGAAGATTGCCGCCATCTCGATGTTTGTGGAGTTGCTTGTGTCAACAAACTTCCCATTTCCTGTGATAAATCTGCACACCACTTGTACCCATAGATGCTGGGGCACTTTCATCACAACAATCGGAACACGGTCACTGGCCACGACGTTTTTAATTAAACAACTGTTTTGGTAGAAGATGACGACGAACATTAATATTTTACATATTTAGGGTAGAACACCACGGCAGGCCAACCCTCATCACGGTGGACGGGTCTTATTCACTCGATATTTAATTGGTGAAACAAGAATACAATTGCAACTCTAAGCATACCGTTTAAAAGACTGAAGTTTCGTCAACATAATGTGATATATGAAAGCCCCATACAAACTAAAATAAGCATGTGAGCTCTTCGTAAAATATGTTTTCAAGGCAGTTTTGAAATCCAATATGGCGGCTACGTTTGCATGGAAGGTTTCTCATCAGTGACAGCCACCATCTTTCCCCAGCCTTCCCAGCACTCATTTGAACAATGTTAGCGTATATATGTAACGTTTATTGATCTTACTCAAGATTGCAGTTGTAATCAGCACAATAAAACAACATTTTGTTGCCTATAGTATTAGTGACAGTATGAAACTTGTTATTCCCGGGGTTATGGTTGGAACTGAATTCATTCTTACCTTGTAATCGGTGGTTTTTATCCTTACTGCCATCACAACTGAAACTCCACAGTGCTTATTTGATTGTAATTATACACATTTTGGTCTTAATTCACTCCACAGTGCACTTGAACCACGCTGTGGTTCCTGCTTCCTAAGCACTCACTCCGCAAACACAGTTACGAGCAGCAGACAACAACACTGATTATGAGATGCAAAGCTTTATTCCCTTAATTGTTTACTTTACTCAATATTTGGTTTAACTTTACTTCAAAATGTTTATTTAATTCATGTCTATTATCCCTTTTTTGCAACGAAATTAACCCCAAAAAATTACAAATGTTTCGGATGTATACTTACGAGCAGACGACGTGAGGAAAAATGACTCATCGTTGCCAATCTAGTGGAGCGTCACACATACGCCGATGCATTTACAAACTGTTTCGATGAATTCTAGTTGTCATAGTAATGCAGTAATGATAAAATTGCTGTAATATGTACGTATATATAATACAAATAGATACGCTAATTTCACTTATTTCCCCGGTTTTGTGTAAGTCTTATACCTAGTTTGGAGGGTAAACACATACCAATTGACAACACTGATAAACAATTGAAGAGCGCAAAACGCCGCAAAGAATGCCGTAGTCCCCTTGAATAAGTGCTGGTAAGAGGTTGGTTTACGATTGTTGTGATGAAAGTAGAGTGCCCTAGCGTCTATGGGTACAAGTGGTGTGCAGATTTAGCACAGGAAATGGGAAGTTTGTTGACACAAAGCGACTCCGCTAAACATCAAGATGGCGTCAATCTTCGAAACATTTTTAGTTGTAAGTAAAAATTTCTAAAGCGTTTTGGTGAGATTTCCACTGCCGTAGCCACCCTTTTCACTACCTCTGTTTAAATCTTAAATTTGGCCTTAATTTCTAACTTTGGAGAAAATACTTACTTCGAAAGGAGAGTAGAGGTCTTTAGCTCCATTTCTCACCAACAAGAAGTCGCGACTGATGCCCATCTCCGGTGTCAGGACGCGTTATAATGTACTTTTTCGGAGGGTGGCAAGCGTTGATTGTAGGTGGCCTGTTTGGCCTGCTGTGATGTTTTACCCTATGATGATTAATTTGAAAATATTCGTTATTGAAAAAGTAACTCGAAAAATATTCCGTTATTTGAAAAGTAACTCGATTCTGACTCAAATCAAGTAATTATTTTTTTGGAATCAGAACGTTCTTTTAAGTCCTGTTTTATGACGTCACGACGTCTTGACTTTTGTACCTATTGTAAATAATTGCTTTACTCAACTTTTTTGCAGAACAGTTTACCAGTTATTCATGCAGATTGTTATCAGCTATTTCATGTAATTGTTATAATCGTTAATGCACATGTAGGTATATCTTTATTATTTACTTCTTGGATATATGAAAATGTTTTACTGCCAGATTACTGTCGTAGTGTGACGCAAATCGCTTTCGGTCCCTAGGCCTCTTGTCTGTTTTCGCACCATAAGAAATTAATGGGGCCGAATTTGCAATGACCAGAAAGTCGTTAAAAAGAGGAAAGTTAGCATTGAGGGGCATATGTTTTGATTGAGAAAAATACAAAACTTTATACAATAGCTAGCTTGTAAAAAATATATGATTACAAAAAACTTGATTGACAACTAAGCAGCATGTCTACTATGGGTTTCAGAGACAGTGCAGCACGTTTTTTTGGCAATATTTCTGTAACGAACACTCGTATCAAAAGACGCAGATTTGTTCCGATACGTCAATACAAAACCAATCGGTTCCTTTTAAACAATAGAAGAGCTAGCGGCAGCTGACCAACGGTCGTAAGCTTCGAACAAGGGGATGAACGGTAGTTAACTGCTTGTCCGACAGTCGCGCGCCGCGCGACTGAGAGGTAAACAAATCACTTTGCTTTGCCGCGGGTGTGAAGGACGTGTTCGTCATCGCTCTGCCCGCTTCACGTCGTATGCTTTGTTATATTGTGTTTTCTACTAATGGTTTGTTTTGACTTGAAAATGAAACTGTAAGTACACTGTTTTCATGGTCATTACTTAATTATGAACCAACATGGAGCTATCGCCGTACAGCGGCGATTTCTTCTCTTTTCCATTGAATTGAACCCATTGAATTATGTTCGTGCCGTTGCCAGGAGGCGGGCGCCGCTCGCAGCCGAGTCATGTATTTTGGGCGAAAGTGTGTAATTGAAAAATGTAAGTACTCTTTTCATTATATTTTTTGCCCTGTGCGTTCGTTGCCGAGAGCGTGATTGCGCTCGGCACGGAGCCTTTTATTTTGTATGATAGAATGCAAAAAGCGGGATTCGCAATCTGCAGTTCTCTTTTCATTTCATTATTTATTTGCATAAATTTTAATTTGGTCAATTTTCGCCTTTACCTGGGAATTGATCTTACGATTATTTTCTGTGAAAGTGAAATCGCAAGTGCCGTATTCTGTTCATTTTCATATTTATTTTATGAGAGGCATCATATTATATGTATCAAGTTCCGTTCGTTACCCGGAATTGATCTTTTCCCCTATAAGTTCTATGAAAGTGAATCGCAAGGGCAGTATTCTGTTTCATTTTCATATTACTTTTCACTGCTGTGCGGGGGTAGGGGAAGCGAAGGTCTGCCAGGAAGTCGTCAGAAAGCTCTCCCGCGACTCCCTTGGTATCCGATTCTTCGTCTTCTTTCCTGCCCCCGCTCAGCTTCCTCGTTGTATTTTGTATTTGGGGTCTTCCTTGCGTTCGGTGTGGGGCATGTTCTTCCCCCCGTGCGTGAGGGAACCCTCTTACTAATCTATCTGTGCTACCGCAGGTGCTACATCCGTGGGAGACGACCTTGGACAGGTATGGACCACCGCGGCGGCAGGGCGTGCCTAGCATCCACGGGCTGCTGCAGCGTCTAGCGAGGTCTGGGGCGGTCTCCACTACTACCTCCACGGCCGCTTATGCTGCTCCCCCCCGCCTGGTCTACACTCCCCATGCTGTGTCGGTGACGCCGTCTGCCGCTACTAGGGCCGCCGCCGTACCGAGGGGGGGTTGCCGCCGCCGCCTGTTTTCTTCGTGTTGCCTGCCCCAGACTTCCGCTGTTCCAGCAGCTCGCCCCTGGACCGGCCGCCAGTACCCAGGTTCCACTGGCTGCCGTTGATTCTACGAGGCGATCGCTGGGCCTGCCGTACCTGCCGCTGATGTGGTTCCCGCTGCTGGCTTGGCTGTCCCTTCTGGGTCTACCGCTACCGCTGTTCTTGCCGCTCCTGAGCTGGTTGCTGCTCCTGTTGCTCTTAGTTCCTGAGCCTGTCCATGCTGGTCCTGTCCACGGTGTGTCTTAGGCTTAGGTCCCAGGTCCTTCCAGACAGGTGCAGTCGGGCCGTGTTGCTTCGGCAATAGCCCCGGCTCTGGCCTGGATGGAGGACCTGACGACTGTCCTGCGTGAGCTGACGAGGAAGAGGAAGAAGAGGAAGTGTCTTCATCGTCTGCTGCTGCCTCTTCTTGCGACTTCTAAGGCCAATAAGCCGAAGAAGAAGAAGGCTGCCTTCCCCCTAAGAAGTCTCCTTCGGGAACTTCTAAGGGCCCGTCCCACCCTGGTGGGACGGGGGGTCCTTCTGCTGGTCTTCCTGCTCCTTCGGGAGCGGGGCCCGTCTCCCCTTCCGTAAGGAAGAGATAGACGGGGACCAGAGGAGTACCGGTTAGCACTGGTACTTCCTCGCCTGGTGCTAGCGGCGATGCCGCTACGCCAGGTTCCGGCTCGGTCTCTCGTTCGCGAGAGATCCGAGTGTACGTTTCTCCCTCGGGAGACCGTGCAGCCAAGTGGAGCCAGAGTTCGCTCGGCGCCAAGACGCGGCACGGAGCAGAAGGCTGGTGAGAGCCGCTCAGGTGACTCTCGCCAGGCCAGCGGCCGCTCTTGCAGCGACCAGCTGGTAACCCAGGTTTCTCCCCCTAAGAAGGCTCCTTCGGGAACTTCTAAGGGCTCGTTCCACTCCTGTGGGACGGGGGGTTTCTTCTGCCGGTCCTCCTGCTCTTCGGGAACAGGGCCCGTCTCCCCTTCCGAAGGAAGAAGAAGAACGGGGACCAGAGGCGTACCGACTACCACCGGTACTCCTCGCCTGGTGTTTCGCGGCGCTGCCGCTACGCCAGGTTCCGGCTCGGTCCCCCTTCTCGTTCGCGAGAACTTCGAGTATACGATCTCCCGCGGGAGAGCATATAGCCAAATTTTGGCGCCAGAGTTCGCTCGGCGCCAAGTACGTGGCACAGAGCAGAAGCTGGTGAAAGCCGCTCATTCAGGGAACAGGGCCCGTCTCCCCTTCCGCAAGGAAGAAGACGGGGACCAGAGGCGTACCGACTACCACCGGTACTTCCTCGCCTGGTGTTTGCGGCGCTGCCGCTACGCCAGGTTCCGGCTCGGTCTCTCGTTCGCGAGAACTTCCGAGTATACGATCTCCCGCGGGAGAGCGTATAGCCAAATTTTGGCGCCAGAGTTCGCTCGGCGCCAAGTACGTGGCACAGAGCAGAAGCTGGTGAAAGCCGCTCATTCAGAGTGTTCGAGTTTTTTACGATCTCCAAACACTTAGGCGAGACCACGGTCCAAAGTGAGCGAGACAAGAATCCCCAATAATTGTTACACGATAATCGGGAACCTCGCCTATTGCTCAATTTCCTGGAATTTCTAGCATTGGGAAGAAGACTGCTGCTGAAAGAAGACTATATCACAGTAGGCGACCAACCTGGAATAGAGAAGAACGGACGGGAACATCCAGTTTGGCTTGAACTATCGTCTTAGTTATTCTGTTCACCATTGAAGCTTTCCTTCGAGGAAGACTTCTCCTTCACTCTCTTTGATAGAGATTGAAGGTGGTCGATTCTCCAATCCTATTTTGTTTCTTGAAGGAAAGAATTTAGGATGGAGATCGTTGTTCAGAATCCTACAAATATACTACGTATATTAACCTCGCGACATGATTCTGCTAAGCAGTTGAATTGTCCGAGGGGTAGGCGCATATCCTAGTTACTCTACGGATTGCGACTTAGACGAGGAGTATTCTAATTGAACTGCAACTCTGGGTTGCCTGCAACCTCCCAGGAGTTTCCAGTTTCAATTTTATATACTTATGGTTTTGTCACGACAACACCATTTCAGCTTTTGTATTTACCAAAATTCGTTTCGCCCAAATATAATTGCTCGAGCATATCTTTTTATGCTCGGTGGTTCTAGCCGAACGCATTCCTTCGTGGAATGGATTACCTGGCAACTCAGGATGATGAGTCAGCAACAGCTACTGCGTATTGAATTGCCCGAGGCAACTCAGTACCAGCTGCCGCTTCGAGATGCACAGTTGGTTATGTCTTTCTCCCCTGATTTTGATTGAATACCAACCGTATCTCTGCCCAACAATCACGGACTTAAGTCTCTGATTAACGGGGATTCTCGCATACATGAATGACCATCTATACTGCTCTGACGCTCGAATTCATCGTCTTCAGTATTGCGAGAATTTACAACAGAGATATCTTTTCGACTTTCATCTTTCTGTTTACTGCACGGTAACAGAATTCTGTAATGGTCTCTTGCTGCATCGCACTGTGATAATGCGAATGATTTTTGCGGAATCTGAGTTTGTCTTCAAAATATCTCGTATTCGGAGGTGTGCAATTGTTCATTGTTCACCCCGGATTAGCAGATGTATTGAAAGACATCGCCTACTCCCAGACCTGCCATTGCAACTACGACTTCTCACCGGACAGCGTTTTCAGTCATTTGTAAGCACAGTTTCAGAATCTTGAGATTCCTTCTCTCGATTCAGCTGGAAGACGTAGGTTGCATTCATTGTCTACCTTCGTCTTCAACGGCACATAGTGTTGTTTCTCCTTAGCTGAGATTCAACTATACTTTGAGATGTCTTGCCATCAGGGACCTCGGTCTCTAGAAGGCAATTGACTTTCGCCTTTGAGCATATGCCTTAAGAGAATCATCACCTCGCCGTCCGGCATTGGTGACAAACAAATACATTATTTGTTTGGTCTCTCGGCATAACCTTTAAAAGGTGAAGGTCAACGTGACTTACTCGGATGCTTGGACAACTTGCCTCACTTCCGATACCGAACCAGTCAGTCGGCAGCTGTCAGAGCGCCTGAGTCAGTTACGAACTACGCTGTGGACTTAGTTCGGTTGTTACAGAGCAGTCATTACTTCATCTTAATAGCTTGTCACAGTACCCATACCATCGACATCCACCATGGAGTGTCGGTGTCCTATCCACTACCGAGAACTTCGCTGCATGGGGATAGGAGGATGCGAGACTCTTCGTTGCAGACGGACAGACCAGTATGGGTACTGGACATCACCGAAGTTGAGAAGAGGGATAGGTCATGCGACTATTCCCTTCTTTTCCTCTGAGGAAACTGCATGACTTCTCCTGCGAAGTCAAGCATCCAGGGGATGGCGATCCGTGACGCTCGATTTCGTACCGAACTTCGTAGCGAAGACTCAGAACCCTTCGGTCCCTGACGATCGGTTCGAGTCGTTCACAATCCCCTCCCTAATGGACTTCACCGCCTTCGATGCGAAGGAGATGCTGCTTTGTCTGCAAGAACTTCTCCGTGGTGCAGGTACTGAAGGCAGGGGTCTGGTCCAACCAGACCACATGCACCTCCTTCTACCTTTGGGATATTGCCCACAGGTCCTTGGATCTTTTTCCTTGGGACCCGTGGTGGCTGCTCAACACGTTGTGGAGCGAACCCAGACCTCGCAGGCTGAACAGCATCGAGTCCTGGTGTGACTGTAAGAATGGATGAGTGAATGAGAGTGTGACTGGCTCCTCTTCCCATCTTTTTCTTCCCCTCTACCTGTGGATAGAGGGACACGGTCGTCACCCTGCTGGATAAGGACAAGATGCAGGTGAGCTACTCAACAGAGCCCCATCCTATCCCTTTCACTGTCGGACAAGCAGTTAACTACCATTCTCCCCTTGTTCGAAGCTTATGACCGTCCCAGCTGCCGCTAGCTACTTCCTATTGTTAAAGGACCTCAGGTTTGTATAGTTAGGAAAAATGCAATTTTCGACAAATTGCCATTTTTATAAAAATTTACTGTTACTGAGATGTTTACCACCTTTTGTTTTACTGACTCCAAAACGAAGCAAAGAACTGGAATATCAACAACTGATATGTATTAAAATAGGATATGTACGTAGTACCCTGTAATACTTTAACTGGTAAAAATGCATAACTTAGAACACTGTAGACCAAAATAATCATAATTCTTAAAAAGTGAATTACAGAAATTAAACCCAACTAAACATTCTACATGGGGTCCTAACTTGCAAGGGGTTTAGGCTACCCCTTCAATTAAAGTGTAAGAACTTTATACAATATGATTGGTTTATACATTTGTAGTAGAACTGATCAAATTGCAGACAGATGCATTACTTGCTAAATGAATTTTGTCGACAGCAGGGACACTACTATGGAAAATATTTGACATACCTTAGAATTTTGAGGGATGACTTTCAGCAGACAAGGACTTCATGATTGAGAATGACAACTGTTTGAAGTGAACATTAGTTACTGACTGACCATGTCCAGGGTATTACAAATTCATGGCTGAAGTTGGATACTGAATTAGCCGGTAACTAAGGATGGTTATTGATGATCAGGTAATCAAGTAGAGAGGGCACACCGTTTTGCCTGATAGCAAAACTTGTGAACCTAGAGAACATTATTTTAAGTATCTTTGTGTCTGTCAGTGGTGTGTAGTACAAAACAGTATGTGAACTGGCTGAAATCGTAACTAACACAATAGGTTTCTTCCAGCAATTAAAGAAAAAACACAGTTTAGAAAATATTTGTTGGTGAATAAGCTAATGCTGTATCAAATTTCAGGAATTTTCTTTACAGTGCTACCATTCTTATGTGTATTATTTTGTTCTATTCTCAGACACTGACCTGTTAAGACCATTTCAAGAGGTGGACTTATGACCTGGAAAGACCATTTCAAGAGGTGGACTTATTACCTTTAAATATCACCACGTTTCAGTGTTGATGCAGATGTCATGGAAGTTCAATATCTTTGACACAAGGTAACTATTGCAGGACTTTAACTACTGCTGCATGATTGATATTCGGTCATGGATACCTAATTGACTCACTTTTCAGCAGATTGAGTTCTACTGTTTTTCTTGGTAACTGGAATTTGCTGTCATTTTATCAACTTTTGATTGAGAATGCTCTTCAAAGCCTGAAATGTGCTTTTTGTGAGATTTATTTGAAGTTATTGAAGAATATTGATATATCGACACTTCTGAGGATTGTTGCAAATTGTAAACTGGTACTCTACATGATTATGATTTGAACCCGTAAAAATCTAATGATTGATACTGGACTGATTTTGACATGGTATAAACAGTGAAAGTATTAACATGAATGTTCATTTTTCAGTTAACTATTCATCATCAATTCATTTTATAAAATTATGGGACAATTTGAGGATGGTGTGATGGAGGCTTGTGTTTTGAAAAATATGTACTGTACATGGAAGAGCGTCCTGAATGTTCTGCATATATTCATGGTATTTCTGTTCGATAATGTTTGAATTTTCCATCATTCTGTTTGGTCTATATTTCAGGTTGCTGTTGGTGAAAGGGAAGCTCTTCATTCATGAAAATTCAACGCCACATTTACCTGTAAGTAGATGCTCTTGTCACTAGACTTAATGAATTGTTTTAGCTGCTATGTAACATTGTCAAAATATTACTTTTTCAGTTATTTTGATATTACCCAAGGTAATACAGGAAATTTAAGTGTTTTTAAATTAGTTTTCTACAACAGTGTATGGAAACTCACGCAGTTTGTTTTTAGAAAAGCCCCAGACATGCAAGGTATGTGTCAATAAAAGAGACAAATAGTACGTGTATAGAATACTACAGGATAGTGGTATGTGGGTGAGATCAGGGTTGATAATTGAGTTAAGGCTTGTTTCATATAAGTAGGGTTCATCTTCTGAATAACAATAATAATCCTAAGTAAACTTCTTTTGTTAAATGTGGTAGCAGATTTTCATATGTAGAGGGATAAGGTTCCAGTATTGTAGTAGATTCATTTAAATCTTGGCCTTACATACTACTATTACAGTCATGTGGTTTGGTCACTGTGTAATAAGTATTTAGAATGTATTTACAGTATCATGTTGCAATGTTGTTGTTATTGTTTTTCTATTTCCAGGTTGTACAATGGAGGAAAAACCTGCACCCGTAGTTCCTGCAAAAAACACGAAGAATAATGACTGCTACTTTTACTATTACTCCTCTTGCTCCAGGGTAAATGTTATTTACAGGGGCTTTTTAAGCATGGTTTGGTTTACGTTTCAGATGATTGAGATGCATTTTTTGCTCCTCATTTTATTGGAAATACAGAAGTCAGAATGTCTTTTTCATGATTTTGGTTTGATGAGAATATTAGGTATACTATTGTAGAAATGTTGAATCGGCTAAAAAAATAACAGGTTTTGAAAGTTAACCTATCAACTATGGTGCATCACCGTACTGTGTCCAAATAGAATAAATGAACATCCACATTTTTGTATATAAGCCATATTCTTGAAAATAAGTGGTATGGAAAATATGAGCTTTTGATCCAGTTTGCTGAAGAGTACTGTCATGCGAATGGCCGAAAGCTCCTATTTTTTTTATTAATTTTGTATTTTGAAAAATACAGCTCATATACACAATTGGGGAATTTTGCATATTAGCTATCAAATTGTGCAGTGTGAAATTTAACTTGGTGTGTCTTTAGATTAGATGAAGGAGTGTTGATACTGTTCTTGTAATGCAATTGTATATGTTGAATAAGTAAAGATATGAAAGAGAGAATACTGTAGCTTTTATGTTTGTGAACAGAGGGTGTGCCACTAAATTTATGACTGTGTGAGTTGTTTACTGTGCTTTTAGTAATATATACTGCACACTTGATTGCTCTCAGCTTTGAACACCGCCATTAACCGAGTCTGCTGATAACTGGGGAATACACTAAAACAAGAAGCTATTGTATTGTACTCTTATGCTAATGCTGCATTTTGCAGCAAGATTCTGTTTTTAGAATTTGATTCGATTTTGCAGGGCGATGCATGTCCATTTCGTCACGAACCAGCAGCTCTTCGCAATGAGACGGTCTGCATTTTTTGGTTGCAAGGCAATTGCAATAAGAAGAACTGCATCTTCAGGCACATGGAACTCACAGTAAGTAAACTGATGTAACTGATTTTTTCATCATCATCCATCATCGTAGGCAATTTAGAATGTGTTTTGTTAACAAATAACAGTACTGTATTTGCATTGTTATGATCTAAGCTGTGTGGTAAATACAAATACACTCCTAAAATTACTTACATATATTGGAGAAGTGAAGCATTGACCTTGTAGCCATCAAGTTTTTCTTGTCAAGGAGGTCTGAGACTATGTACTTGAACGGGTTATTGTAATAATCAATAGATTTAATCTGACCATTAAGTCAAAATACAACTCTAATAAGGCTGGCTGTAGTGTAGCAATGATCTGTCTTGGAAGAGTACAGTGGCCTTACTTCTTATGTGAATCTGTTTTGAATAATTGATTATGTAGAATTCCTTGAGACTATCAAGAGCATTTATACTTCCACTAATGAGTGCTGGGTGGATTGTGATTCTGCTGTGCTTCAAGATGGTATTTATTTGTTGTTCTCGTATAGTATAGTAATAATAATTATTCTGTGGCCATTTTTTTTTAGAAATATTTGTTCATTTTCTTCTTGTAGACTCATTTTATTGATGAACAATTTACAGAGTTACTCTGTTACTTGTTCATCTGTAAAAATGGCTGTAATATGAAGATAAAAACAAATTCTTCAATGGGCCTTCTCTTTATTATTATTATTTTTTTTTGTTTTTACTCTATCACAGTCCTCCAATTCGACTGGGTGGTATTTATAGTGTGGGGTTCCGGGTTTGCATCCTGCCTCCTTAGGAGTCCATCACTTTTCTTACTATGTGTACCGTTTCTAGGATCACACTCTTCTGCATGAGGCCCGGAGCTACTTCAGCCTCTAGTTTTTCTAGATTCCTTTTCAAGGATCTTGGGATCGTTGCCTAGTGCTCCTATGATTATGGGTATAAGATTTCCACTGGCATATCCCATATCCTTCTTATTTCTATTTTCAGATCTTGATACTTATCCATTTTTTTCCCTCTCTTTCTCTTCAACTCTGGTGTCCCATGGTATTGCGACATCAATGAGTGATACTTTCTTCTTGACTTTGTCAATCAACGTCACGTCTGGTCTGTTTGCACGTATCACCCTATCCGTCCTGATACCATAGTCGCCAGAGGATCTTTGCGTGATCGTTTTCTATCACTCCTCAGGTTGGTGCTCGTACCACTTATTAACTGCAAAGGTAGCTGATGTTTCTTGCACAGGCTCCAGTGGAGGGCTTTTGCCACTGAATCATGCCTCTTTTTGTACTGGTTCTGTGCAAGTGCCGGGCATTCGCTTGCTATGTGGTTTATGGTTTCATTTTTCGTATTGCACTTCCTACATATGGGAGAGATGTTATTTCCATCTATCGTTCTTTGAACATATCTGGTTCTTAGGGCCTGATCTTGTGCCGCTGTTATTCATTCCTTCAGTTTCCTTCTTTAGCTCTCCCCTCTGTAGCCATTGCCATGTGTCATCGCGTGGCTAGTTCTTTAGTCTGTCTCATGTATTGTCCGTGCATTGGTTTGTTGTGCCAGTCCTCTGTTCTGTCTGTCATTCTCCTCTCTGTATATTTTTGGGTCTTCGTCTAATTTTATTAGTCCTTCTTCCCATGCACTCTTTAGCCACTCGTCTTCACTGGTTTTCAGATATTGCCCCAGTGCTCTGTTTTCGATGTTGACGCAGTCCTCTTTACTTAGTAGTCCTCTCCCTCCTTCCTTTCATGTTATGTATAGTCTGTCCGTATTGCTCTTGGGTGTAGTGCTTTGTGTATTGTCATATGTTTCCTGGTTTTCTGATCTATGCTGCAGAGTTTCTGCCTTCGTCCATTCCACCTATTTCTCGCTGTATCTGATTACTGGCACTGCCCATGTGTTTATGGCTTTTATCATATTTCCGGCGTTGAGTTTTGACTTTAGTATCGCCTTGAGTCTCTGCATATATTCTTTCTGATCGTGTCCTTCATCTCTTGGTGTTTTATATCCCCTCCTCCACTATTCCCAGGTATTTGTATCCTGTCTCATCTATGTGTTTTGATGTTGCTCCCCCATCTGGTAGCTTTATTCCTTCAGTTCTCGTTACTTTGCCTTTTTGTATGTTGACTAAGGCGCATTTTTCTATTCCAAACTCCATCCTGATGTCCCCAGATACAATCCTTACAGTCTGGATTAGGGTATCTATTTCCTTGATGCTCTTACCATACAGCTTGATGTCGTCCAAGAACATCAGATGGTTGATTCTGTTGCCTCTTTTCTTGAGTTGGTACCCGGCATCCATCTTCGTAGTACTTTTTGTCATGGGAATCATGTCTACTACGAAGAGTAGTGGGGACAATGAGTCGCCCTGGAAGATCCCTCTCCTTATATTAATCTCTGCTAGTCTTATTCCAGAGCTTGTAAGTATTGTATTCCAGTTGCGCATTGTATTTTTGAGGAAGCTGATGGTGTTTTCCTCTGCCCCATATATTTTCAGGCATTCTATTAGCCATGTGTGTGGTATCATGTCGAAGGCTTTCTTATAGTCTATCCATGCCATGCTTTGGTTGGTTTTCCTTCTACTGTTCTTCATTACCATTTTGTCTATCAGGAGCTGGTCTTTTGTGCCCCTACACTTCCTTCTGCAGCCTTTCTGTTGGTGGGAATAGTGTTTGTCTCCTCTAGGTAATTGTATAGCTTTTCACTGATGATACCTGTTAGTAACTTCCACATTATTGGTAGCAGGTGATAGGCCTGTAGTTACTGGCTACTTACTCTTGTCTTTTTGTACTAAGGATGTTCTTCTGTGGTCATCCATTTGGGTGCATGGTGATTGGAGATACAATGCTGGAGTTGTTCTGCTATTCGTGGGTGTAGGGCCTTGAAGTTTTTTGAGCCAGTATCCATGGACTTCATCGGGACCTGGGGCTTTCCAGTTTGGCAATTTTCTTTATAGTTGGTGTCTGACTGTGTCTGTCGTGATCTCTGTGAATCTTTGTTTTATTCTCCTTGTTTCTTCTTCCTTGACTTCCTGGAGCCATGTTGCATGTTTGTTGTGTGATACCGGATTGCTCCATATGTTTTCCCAGAGTCTCTTACTTGGTTCGGCTTCAGGAATTTCTGGGTGGTTGTCTTCCCCTCTTAGTTTGGCTTGTATAGTCTTTTCTGGTTGGTTCCGAATAGTTTGTTCTGTTGGTATCCCTTATTCCTGTTCATACCGTTGGATCTTATGTGCTTTGGCCTTAAGCCTCTGTTTTACATCTCTATTGTGTTGTTTAGTCCCCTCTCTTGTACTTTGTATTTCTCGTTGAGTTCCTCCCTTGTTTTGTTCTTGCTTCTTAGCCTTTTTTTCTGTCATTTTTCTTTCAGTTTACTCAAGTCAGATCTCATCACCGTGATTTGCTTTTCCAGGCGCCTTTTCCAAGGAGGTTGCTGTTTTGGTTTCTGTTGGGTTGGTTTGTGCTGGTGGTGTTGGTGTTCGAATCCCCCATCAGTTCTACTACTAATCTTGCTCCTGCATATACCAAGTTATTGTTTCTGTGATACTGGTGGTGTGTATTAGGCCCATTATTTCATTGACCTCACTTGTTTTCTCCCTTAATTTCTTGGTGTTGTAGGCTTTCATGGAGGGGATCTTTGTTCTCTCTGTATCTGGCTCCATCCATTGTCTAATCTTTTCTACCCATTCCGTCCTCTCTGTTACTTCGTCGGTGTTTCTTCGTGTGTCGTTGTTGATACCTCATCCTCCCTGTCGTCTTCTGTGGCATCGTCTCTCAGTTCGTCTTCGTGCAATTGTCGTGTCGTGTGACATTTCCTTTTCCAGTTCTTCTCTTTCTGTTGGGGAGAGCCAGTTCTTTTTCTTTATGTTCCTTACTTGGTCTGCCAGCCTCTGCTCTGTTTGGGGGGTGTTATTCCTCTCATTCCAGATGTTGACCAATCTTCTTCTATATCCTCTCTCCGTCATGTTGCTTCTGATGTAGCATCTCCATATTTCCTTATTTTCTTCTCTTGTCCATTTCTTCCTTTTTGCTTCTGTAGCTCCAATCTCAGGCTGTTGATTATTGTCGTTGTGGTGATCAGTTGCTGGATGACGACCTCCAAGTACCTGACCGTCTTCCCCTTCAATTGGGTTGAATACCTGGTTGCCGGACGAAGCTGCTCTGTTGCCAGAGGTTCCATTTACGTCGTTGTCGTTTATTCCTTCATTTCTTTTGCTATTTAACCCATAGCTGGACCCTAGCCCATCAGGAATAGGTACTCATTTACAGCTGAGTACTCAGACTGAGGAAATTATGGTAAAGATCCTTTCCCAAGGAATCAACGCCGAGGAGAGCGGTCACCCATCCAACGACTGACCAGCCCCTCCAATGTTGCTTAAACTTGACTTAAGTCCAATTGAGGACCTAACCCACTCCTCCACAGCGCCACATTATTATTATTATTATTATTATATTATTATTATTTATTATTATGATTATTATTATTATTGTATGCTGGAAGTAAACCCTCTTTTAAACATGTTTTATTAAAAGTAATTGCTGCCTCAGCTGCATTGATTTTATACAGGTTCTTCTCTATTTTTCTAATTATTGCTTTCTCATTGTTGCTTAAACTGGTGAGCAATGCACCGAAGGTTGACATATCTCAATTAGGTAGAACGATTGGATTTTATTGGTAAAAATTTCAGTCGGGTAGTCAAAATTTTCGGGTATATCCGTAGAGTTTATTACAGATAGAATTAATGTTAAATTCTATTTCTTTTCTATTCTTTCTATTCCTTTCCGGACGTTTCGTCTGAATAAACCTCAGACATCCTCTTGGGCGGAGGTGTGTGAAGGACTGAAGTGAGAAGGTGAGTCAGCTGCTTATATTGCGGTGGCGCAGCGGGGGGCGTCGTGCCGCTGCCTTTTCATTGGCTCGGGGGTGGGGAGCTTCTTTTTCATTGGCTGCCTGGCTGCGGGCTCAAGCCAGCTCCCGATCGCATGCCTCAGCAGGCGCGCCGATCTTCTCAGCTGCATATCATCACGCCGGGCTTCGTTTTGATTGGGTAAAGCCTAAAGCGTGACGTCACTGCTGGTATTATGCATCGTATTAATGTCACTGCTGGTATTATCCATCGTATTAATGTCGTCTTGGATTGGGGTTGTTTTCGGGCGGCGATATGGTGATGTTTGCCGTTATTGGAGTGTTTCTTCGGGTGCAGGTCGGGAGCAAAAAGGCCTCCTGTGTCGTGTTCATGGAGGGCTTTTGTTCCTGGATGAGTAACGCCTCCAGGAGGCGCAGACGTCGAGGGTCGGGTGCTCTCCCTATTATTCTGGTGTTACGGATGATACAGTCGCGGGAGATTGTGTCTCGGTGGGCGGTGAGGGCGTGGTTCTTGATAGCCCCTTCTTGGGCATGACAGGAGATTCTCTTCGCAAGACGCATGGTAGTCATTCCAATGTACTTCCCAGGACATCCTCGGGCGGGGCATATGTATTGGTATACTACGTTCGTCTGCTTGAGGGGGTCTCCTGATGGCGGTGAGGGGTTATTTTTCATGATAAGGTCTTTTGTTTTACGGTTTTTGTAGTATATTATAAGGTCCACTATCTGCCTTCTTCAATGGGGAGGATGTTTTCCTTAATGATCTTCTTCATCGCCTTCTCCTCCTCGCGGTATTGAGAGTGCATGAAGGCCTTATAATATATCGTGATGTTCTCGGTGGGGCGAGGTCGTGGGTCTTGTTCCTCATTCGAGTACCATCTTTCGAGGGCGGTACGCACTTCTCGATTGATGAGCTTATTGGAATACCCGTTATTCACGAGCATCTGTGAAGCTCTATCAAGCTCGAGGTGTGTGTCCTGCCAGGTGGAACAATGGAGAGGGCCCTTTTCACAAAAGGCCTGACAGTAGTGTTCTTAAACCTGTCTGGACACTCGCTATCCCCGTTGAGGCACATTCCTAAATTAGTTTTCTTCGTGTAGACAGAAGTGCGGAGACCGTCTTCTGTCTTCATTATAAGGACGTCGAGGAAGGGGAGCCGATCGTTGGTGCTAAACTCGACTGTATAGTTTAGCACGCTGCATTGCTGGAAATCGGCGACGTAGGGCTTCTACCTCATCCTCGGTGTCGACTTGCACGAAGATATCGTCTATGTAACGGGCGTATTTGCGGGGGTGCTGGCTCTGGGCGAAGACCCTCTCTTCTACGGTGCCCATATAGAAGTTGGCAAAAAGGACTCCCAGAGGAGAGCCCATGGCAACGCCATCTTCTGACGGAACATCTGTCCTCGGTGAGTGGAGAAGGGGGCCCTCTTCGTACAGATGTCCAGCAAGGTGCGCAAAGAGGCTTCTGGGATATTTGGAGTGGGGGCCGTCGACGGGTCTCGGTAGACTCGATCCATGATGATGTCAATGGTTTCGTCGACGGGAACGTTGGGTAAATAGGGATTCTACGTCGAGGGATGCTATGATGCCTGGTGCCGGGGGAGTCGCGAATTTCGTCAAGGAACTCCACCGATGAACTCAGGCTATAGCGGCTCGGGATGTAGGGAGTCAAAATTTGATTGAGGCGCTTGGCCAAGGCGTAAGTCGGGGCGGGCGTCTGGCTGATAATCGGGCGGAGAGGGTTGCCTTCCTTATGGGTTTTCACGTTCCCATAGAGGTAACCAAGGCTGAAGTCCCCTTGGATGGGCGGAAGGTGGACTGCGTTGGTTGCGGCATTAATGGTACTGATGACACGGTTGGCATCCCTTTTGATGTCTTCCGTAGGGTTCCGTGTAAGACGTTCAAACTTTGAGAAGTCGGACAGGATAGCGTCGAGCTTCTCATGGTATTCCTCGTTGTTATTAAGACGAAAGCGGCCGTCTTATCTGCCCGTCGCACAGTAATGTCTTCTTTGGGCCTTCAACTCCTTAGTTGCTTCCTTCATCTCTCGGGGGAAGATGCCATGGTGTGTGGCCCCCTCTCCGTGAGGGCTTCGGCGAGCAGGAGGGGCTGGAGGGCGTCTGTTGTTCGGACAATATTCCGGGTCTCGAGCTGTTGGATGGAGTCGAGCAGGAGTTCGATCTCAAGTCTTTTCTCATGTTGCTTAGGCTTAGACATGAAGTGGCAGTTAAGCCCTAGTCGAAGCAGAGCGTCTTGGTCGGGAGAAGGTTGGAAGTCAGTGAGATTGATGTAGCCTTGAGTACGCTGTGGGACTCGCAGCTTGCCGCCGTTGAGAGAGATCAGCTTTCGCATGACGCCCTTTATGCGTTTTTTCATAATTAGAAAAATAGAGAAGAACCTGTATAAAATCAATGCAGCTGAGGCAGCAATTACTTTTAATAAAACATATTATTATTATTATTATTATTATTCATGGTGCATTTATTTCTGGTTGTGTTAGCAATTTTTCCCTTTACAGAAACAGAGGGACAAGATAGCCTGTTGGTTCGAGACACAGCCAGGAGGATGTAAAAAACCCCATTGTCCTTTCCAACACCAAAACATTTTAGATCATCCTCGGGAAGAGGACATTAAAAAGAAACCTGATTGTGAGTATGCACTGAGTTTAGTTTCTTGTGGCATTGTTTTTTATTTATAATTGTCATCCATCACACTGCTGTGATATTTCATTATCTTTGATTTGATGATCTCTGTTAATACCATTCTGCTTTTGTAGGATATATGAGTCGAATATTTTTTCCTGAAATTTATTTTTCTAAATAAACCTTACCTCTCCATTATGTTGCTTTTATATTTCCACTCCAGCGGTAGTAAAAGCTGTAGAGTGAGTATTTAAAAGGAAATCTTAAATTAAGTAAAACCCAGGTTTTTACATCGGAAAACCCTATTTTTGGTAGTCTCTGTTGAGTCCTTAAGGAGTTACCCTTAATGGAGAGCGCTGGCACACCATGGAGGGTAACTCCTTAAGGACGAAACAAGTGACTACGGTATAAAAAAAAATATAATGGAGAGGTTAGTATTTAGAAAATAAAATTTAGATTGAGTATGTATTTGTTCCCATTCGAGATACTTACCTCAAACCATTACAATGGAGATTCCCAGATGTCGATCCGGGTCCGACCAGAAAAATGTGGTTATATGCCGCACCCAGGCCAGGCTTATGCCCTCAGGGGTCGAAGACCACGCCATCCTACTGACCTATCGCCAGTCCTTCTCTGGTCGCAGGAGCGTGCATACGCCCCTGCTCGTCCGGTGTCCAGCCCATTTCCTTTGTCCTTGTGTGTGCTTTGTGTTTGTGTGTCATGTTTATGTGTGATGTCGGCTTCGGAGCCACAACGTCGTCGGTCCAGTCCTGAAGGACGGGCTTGTGGAGCTTTTCTCTCGCCCCTTCTAATTGATCCGCACTCTTTGTGTAATTCGTGTAGGGGGGGGCGCTTCCTCTAAAGCCAACACGTGCTTGGAGTGCGTTTCTTGGCCATCATACCAGTGGGATTTGGCTTCCACTAAAAAGAAAAAGAGACCTAAAGCTTCGTCGGCGAAAATTTCGAGGGAGTCGAGGAGTGGGAGCAGCAGCAGAGACGGGGGCGCCCCTTCACCTTCGGTATCGTCGGAGAGGAAGTCTCCCGCCTTTCTACAGGTTCTTTCTCTTGCCCCCTCCCAGGCCTAGGTGAGTCCTTTGCTGGGTCCCCCCCAGGGGGGGTTTCCTGATGGGTCGTTTCCCCAACATTGGGTACCGGAGGCTTCCATGGTGCCGAGGAACTGCTGGTCGTGGTTGCAGCTACAGGGCTCCCCATCCTGGTCCTCTCTCTTAGCATCAGTGCGGGGGGGACCCGTCCCTCCCTGCTACGGAGCTTCCCGCTATGGCTCCACTCGCTCTTGAGCGGAGCTCGCCGCTCCCGGCCGGAGCCGGGCCGGTGTACCCGGTCACAGAGCCACCCAATCGCCCGGCTCCGACCCTTCCCCCGTCTGCCGTTGGGGATTTCTTTCCCCCTCGTACTCCGGGCAGATCCCCGATGAAGGACGATGCCTTCCCGTCCTGGGGCTTCCTATCTAGGCGACAGGAGCAGCTGGGGATGGCCTTGGGAGTGGCCTGCCGGGGTGGTCCTGCTGTGATAGGGTTGTCCCCGAAGCGGCCGAAACGCTCCCCGATTTCCCCCGTGACGGGAGTCGCCGGAGGAGAAGCAAGAGACGTCGGGACTCGTCTGAGGATAGGAGTTTGAGTTTCTCCTTGAGGGAGCGATCCTCCCGTAGGAGAAAACGCTCCTCCAAGAAGAGACGCCGTCATGGGAGACGTAGGAGGTGTAGCTACTCCTCGTCCTCGAGCGGCTCTTCCCGCTCTCATTGTCGTAACCGGGATCGTAAAGGGAGTAGAGGGAGTGACAGGCATCGGGACAACTCCCTCCAGGGGTGGCGGCCTTCTCCTTTGCCCCCTTCGCTGAGTGAGGCCCCCGCCCTAGTGGCCCCCAGGACGGTTTCTCACGTGGGGTTCCCAGCCGTCTCCCTCCCTGCTCTTTCCTCGTTCCCGGTGGATCCCGCCTCGGTCTCGTCACCCATAGGGTTGGCCTCCATGACCGAGCGGGCTCCCTTCTTCCGTGTTCCCACACGCTTGTCGCCTTCGCGGATGGAGCCTAGGGCCAATACCTCCTTAGGGGGTTCAGAGCCCCTCCTACGCTCAGGATTGAGCCCCTCCTTGGGGCGGTCCTGGCGTTCCCGGTATCCCCCCTTGCAGGAGACTGGTTTACAACCGGGTTTAAATGTCCCTCTCCAGGGAGCATCTTCAGCTTCCCCCCATCCAGGGTCTAGGGTCTCACTTCCGTCGCGGGACGCTGATGAAGAGACCCTCTTCCAAGAAAAATTCCAGCCCTGGAGGAACTAGGCTAGTGGATGAGGGTTCAACTTTTAGGAGGGTCCTCTCTCTTATTAGGTCCATGAACCAGCTAGAGGAGCCAGCCCCGACGGTAGAGGACAACAGATCCATGGCGGTGGACTTTCTGTTCAAGGACCCAGAGGAACCCAAGCCCTCTTTCAGCCTCCCTAGGTCCAACAATACGAAGAAGGCCCTGACAGTGGTGGAGAAACTCATAGCAGGGTCGAGTAACTCCCTGCGTTTGCACTCCTCGGCTAGGCTACTCCCAGCGTCTAAGCCAAATCAGGGAAGGCTATATGCCCAAATCCGTGGAGGGTAACTTGGCGACCTTGGCGCCCGGACTCTCGGAAGAGAGGCTCACGTCAGGGCTAGTCTCCGTCTCTCACCAGGAGGCTATGTCTATGGAAGTCACAGCTTGAACCTCGATTCATGTGGCTTCATGGTTAGATCTGTGGTCCGGGGCGGTAGCCAGGTTCCCCACCCTCCACGACTTGAGGGACTAGGCCTCTCTTGCCCAATTCAAGGAACTGATTTTGTCGGGGGTTAAGTCCCTGGGCTTCCTCACGACCCAACTGGTCTCGTCATGGGCAAACTGGATCTTGAGGAGGAGGGATTTCGTGCTAGCCAAGCTCCCTAGGAACATTCCAGAGAGGGAGCTCAGGACCCTTCGGAACGCCCCAGTGGAGGGGGCTGCTCTCTTTCCGGAGAAGCTGGTGGAGGAGTCTGTGGAACGGGGGATGAAGGCCAGCCAAGGCCCTATCGTTTATAGGGCCCCTCCCCTAAGTCAGTCAGTGCCGAAAAGACCTAGTGAGAGACCAAAGCCTCAGAATAGGACCCTCGCTCCTCCCTCCTCGGAGTCAGCCCCTCAGAACTGGGGAGACCAGGGAACTCAGCCCTCCCCCAGGACCCTCCCGCCTTCCCAGGGCACCCTTCAGGTCCAGACACCCCTCTACTTCCAGAAGGGGTCGTAACAACCCCTTCCCTAGGAGGAAGTAGGAGTCGAGGCCCCCTACCGTGTCTTTCGCCACCGGTGGGGGGTTGCCGCTCGAGCTGTTGGCAGAACTGGGAGGATCTCGGAGCCGAGCTCTGGACAGTCCAGGTCCTCAGGGACGGTTACCGAATCCCCTTTCTAGACCAGAAGCCTCCCCTGACAGGGGAGCTGGCCAATCTGGCTTCTCAGCCCTGGAACCCCGGTCACAGGGAAGCCCTAAGGCTAAAAGTTCAGGCACTGCTGGAGAAGGGTGGTAGATCACTCTCCCGGGTTCTTCAGTCGCCTTTCTTGGTGGAGAAGTCGTCGGGGGGGGGGGGGGGTGGTGGCGACCAGTCATAGACCTTTCGGTCCTCAACTCGTACATCCTAAAGACGCCCTTCAAAATGGAAACGCCACGCTCTGTGCTGGCTTCCGTGAGAGAAGGGGATTTCATGATGTCCCTGGATCTCAAAGACGCCTACTTCCAGATCCCGGTACACCCGTCCTCCAGGAAATACCTACGCATAAGGTGGGCGGACCAGAGCTTCCAGTTCAAGTCGCTCTGCTTCGGGCTGGCAACGGCCCTGCAAGTGTTCACGAGGGTGTTCTCCCTGGTGTCGTCTTGGGCCCACAAGAGAGGTATACGCCTTCTCAGGTACCTAGACGACTGGCTACTCCTTTCCTCCTCAAAGGACCGCTTGGTAGAGCAGAGGGACGCCTCTCTGGCCTTTTGCAAAACCCTGGGAGTCGTCGTGAACTGGGAGAAGTCCCTTCTGGCCCCCTCCACCAGGATGGTGTACCTGGGGATGGAGTTGGATACGGAGGTGGGGCGAGCTTCATCGGAGGACAGACTGGCAAACCTCCGAAGAATCGCCTGTAACTTCCTGAGCCACCCCCAGAGACCGGCAAAGGAGTGGCAAAGGCTATTAGGCCACCTGGTCTCCCTGGAAAAACTAGTCGCCCTACAATGGGACCTGAAAGTAGGGTGGTCCCAGAAGGAGGAAACACCTCAAAAGCCAGTTCCCATCTCACTGGCAGCAAGGAAGGCCCTCGGGTCAGTGCCCCTGGAGATGCTCCTGTTTATGGATGCGTCGAAGGTAGGCTGGGGGGGCCCACCTGAATTCTTTCTCAGTGGGAGGGATATGGTTGCAAGAGGAGAGCACCTTCCACATAAACAAGCTGGAGCTCTTGGCAGTGAAGCGTGCCCTGGAAGCTTTCAAGGAGGCAGTGGGAGGACACTCGGTGTCTCTGATGTGCAACAAATACACGCTGGTCGCCTTCGTCAAGAAGCAGGGGGGCCTGAGATCACGGGATCTCTGCGGATTGACGGAGGAGATCTTGAGCCGAGCCGAAGCCCTCGGGACCTCCTTGACGGCAAGGTTCACTCCCGGCAAGAAGAACGTATTCGCCGACGGCCTCAGCAGACAGGGTCAGGTGGTGGGATCCAAATGGTCCCTACACCCCGAGGTAGCGAGAGAGCTAATAGGGAAGTGGGGCTCCCCATCCCTGGACCTGTTTGCAACAAGGCTAAACGCCA